>NC_042493.1:61694751-61705938 GCF_005508785.2 Acyrthosiphon pisum
TATAAAAAAAAAATTAAGAACAACATGTTATTTATTTGTAGAGATGTTGAAATATATTATTTTATTTTTATTTTGTATAATACCGTATTATACCAGTATTATACCGTATACCGACTGTGGTAATTGTGGGCCCGGATCATAAATACAAACGGGGGCCCGGGGTGCTACTTGGTGTATAGCACCCTAGGCCAGTCCACCCCTGGTTACTGATAGACAAAAGACATAATAATAATAATATGCATCTATTCTATCTAAAAATATCTTTACTATACACTATACAGTATATACACAGAATGTATGAACGGTAAAATGTAATGTGTTTACTATAAAAATATGTTTTTATTTAGTATGTTTTTGATACTGTAATGAATCTGTAATGAAAAACTGAAAACACTAGAAACGTTTTTTTAACGATTGACCTGGAGGTGGGAAAAAATTGGCCTCTTTAATTGTTTGCACACCTTAAAAAAGAACTGAAATGGCGCCCCTGGTTACATTACATTGTATACAGAGTGATTATTTCAAAATTAAATACACTCATCTTCTCGAAAATCTTGACATTTTAGAAAATATTTTTTTTAATTAAATGGTCGTCACAAAGCAATATTTTTGAAAACAAATATATTTTTACATTTTTATTGTTATAATTTTAAGTTTTTACATTTTTGATTGAGATTTTGAATAATTTAAATAATACCTATTTTATAATTTCATAAATATTGCTATAATTTTAATGACTTCAAATTATCTATAAAAAATATATATATCAATAAAATATTCCAAAAACATTTAAGCTTTTCGAGAAAATGATTGTTTATCACTAAAAGTATTACCTACTTATAAGTTGTATTGTAAGAACATTATTATTTTTTATATTTTATTCACAAACACTATACACATTACACGTCATATACAATTCACAATAAAAATCAAAGCCTTTTGCAATATAATATAGAAAATTGTCCACTTTCTGTGTTACAGGCATTCAGCAGCTGCTATATAAAACATAATATTACTATTGTTACGTAGGATGAATAAAGTATATCATTACGGATTTTTGTTTAGTAATAATAATAATTTCTGAATGTCTCGTCACCGACATTTTTACTTATAAACTTCTCGCCGAGTACAGTCAATATTACGTATCAAGTATGTGAGAAATAAATCATATTTATGCATGAAAATCGAATTACAAACAAAAAGTTAAAATAATAGGTACAAACATTTTTTTTTTAAAAATATTGCTTATTATTGTTATGACTTCTATAATCATGTAAAAAAACGATATTAGAAAAACGTTTCTACTTTTCCAATGAAATTAGCTTTTAAATTTAAAACTCGTATTGTATATTCTATTCATAAACACTATATACACATGAAATTAAAAAGAAAATCAAAGCCGTTAGCGATATAGACAATAGTCCACTTCTGCAGTAGGTACCGTCTGCAAGAGTATAAAACATAATATTATTATTATTATTATTATTATTATTATTATTATTATTATTATTACTATGTGGAACGAAGGTATATTATTATTACGCATTTTTTGTTTAATAATAATTTCTCATTGTCTCGCCACCGACATTTTTACTTAAACCTCTCGCCGAGTACAGCCAATATAACGTAAGTAGGTACCTATCCCTAAGCGTATTTAAAGGCCGCCCACGTGAATATGTAGGGTTTAGGGAACCCTTATTGTTATGTAGTTGTTCACCGCCGCGCATGGTCCAGGAAACAATGGAATTTTCACCACGCATGAAACTCAACAAAACGATACAAAAATATGATAATATTATATAATAATATACGATATCGTTTATACGGCGTATGTATACACTTCCACTTGACACACACACACACACATACACACACAAAAGGAGTTTTCTAGAAGTTTTTCATTAATGTCGCAAAACACGTTTCATATACCTATAACTATAAAATATGGTAGTTATAGTCGCAAAATATTGTTCTCTGCCATAGCTTTTTCGACTTCAACTCGGTCTATCTCACACTATTCAGACGAATAGAACTACAACAGTTGTATTATATAATATATTGGCATTATTAGGTTAAGATTCTGTAGTAGGTATAGATATTCAGTATTCACATAAATCAACTATATTTCCAACAAACAATATTCTTCTTGGTACACGGATTTAAAATTTAAAATTTAAATGAAAAGAGAGAGAGAAAACAGAAATTGCCAATTGATATTTTTAAAAAAAATAAAACTAAAAATTGATTGACACAATATGTCATATTCTATAAAAGTATAAAACCTAAAAAATCATTGACATCATGAATATTTTTTGTTGGAAAATCGAACTATATAGGACATAGGTATATTATGATAATATATATGACATCGAACTAAAAATAATTTTAAAAAAAACTCGTACAATTTTATCAAGAAAATGGCTGTTTTGTGTCAAAAGAGTCACCGTATCTCTCTGAACCCATATAATATAACATATAACATATAACTATTATACTGCAGCAGTAACTCAATTATATTATGCACTCTCCATAAACCTTTTACATTGTAATACTACATGATAAAATATATAATAGAATACATTCATGATACCTGCAGCTGATCGTAATTATCATAAAGTAAAAATTATAAAAAAATTCTTTCAAAACTTTTAAAACATAATTCACTTTTAAAATGTATCATAATAGGTATAAATAACCCCCATATTAAATATTACTTCATTCGCAGATATAAAAAACCAAATTAAAGAGCTGACTAAAATCAAATGGCAAACACACTGGCTCGAACAAAACAACAAGTTGAGAAAAATTAAAAACTCCATATTCAGTTGGCCCAACTTCCTCAAGAAAAGAAGAGAAAGAGTAATTACTAATTATGAACAGACTTCGTATCGGGCATACTCGATTAACTCACGGTTACCTCATGTCTAAGGACGAAAAACCTATCTGCACAACCTGTGGTACCGAACTAACAGTCCACCACATCCTCACTGAATGTCGACAATACACAGAGGAACTCCATCAACTGAACATCCAAACCTTCTTAGACGCAGCCCTCGGACCAAATGCAGACACCACATTCCAAATCTTGACTTTTTTTAAGAAAATACGAATTGTACAATTTAATTTAAAAATATTATATTTAAGATACAAAGAAAAAATGTAATCAACGTAATGTCTTTGACTAATGGCCGTTATTACCGATGTCTTTTTTGATCAATAAAAAAAAAAAAAAAAATAGGTATAAATAATTGAATATGTGTAGGTACGAGTACGAAAATACTAAAATATCCATTAGATCATTAAAAGCATAAATTATGGAACAGTGTACCGCTCAAAAATATGTCGTCAAACAACTTTATACATCTGATGCCTTTATTTATTTGACGAATCAAATCATATACGTTACAGCTTATTTACAGGGTGATTCACCAAGCAAGCATGCTCTCCCCTATTTTTTCCTTTAATATAACATTTATTCACATTCTTATTTGGAATTTTTAAATAATATACTCTAAGATCATATTTTAAAATTCTTGAATTTTTTTTACTAAGTGTCCTATGGTGATACAAGCTTCTGTTTTTTTTAATGAGAACCCCCCCTTTTTACTGTAAATTAATTAGTGTAGGGGTTCCCAAAATGTTTGACTCGTGGTGCGAATGTTCGAACCAATGTTTTATCAGGGCGCCCTTCCCCCAGTCATATCATGACTGACCATAAAAAATAGAAAAATTCAATAAAAACCAGTAAACATTATAATAGGTAATACGAAAATATTTTTTAATTTAAATTATACATTTTTATTTACATAATCATAATCGTTTCCATCACCGCTATTGTCGGGTTATACAATTTATTTTTGGGCCATATAAAATTCTACTGCAGCGTGGCGCCCCTGTGAAGACAACGCGGTTCACTAATAAGGCACCACGGCGCATACTATGGGAACCGCTGAGTTAGTGGGTAATGTTTTTTGAAAATGTTGATGTACCACTTTCAAAATTCAAATAAGTAGTTTCTTAGTTATTAAAATGTTTGTATTTAGACATAAAATTGGATCTAGTATTTATTATACTTGGGCCATTTTTACAAATGATTAATATCTATACTTTAATATTAATGACTACAATTTCCAAATCACCATAGACCCCATATATATTATAAACCCATTACTATGGATCTTTTATACTTAGAACACAAAGTTAAATAACTTAAAAACTACTCGTACGAACTTTGATTTTGATACGTCAAATATCTTATAAAAAGTATCTACCGTATAATTTATAGTTGAATAGGAGTGTTCTCATTTGAATAACAGAAATTTATATCTCCACAGGAAACTCTTTAAGAAATACAAAAAATCTCAAGAATTTGAAAATATATGGTCTTAAAGTATATTTGAAAATTTAAAAATCAGATTTTGAATAACTGCATTAAAGAAGAAAAAGAAGGATGAGCGTGCTTGGTGAATCACCCTGTATAATATTATTAAACATTATTTTTATTAATTTATCGGAACACGCAATATACCGAAATACTTAAGAAGATGTCATCGTAATAATATTTGTTTTCTCTCTCAGACCACGTGCCACATAGGTTAGATAAAACGCATTCAGTAAAATTGTTTTATAATATTCGAGAAAACTTAGAGTAAAATCTCTAAAACTTTAATTATTAAAGAATAGACGTTAATATTTTTGATGGTTAACATATCTGTTTTATATTTTATCATTATTTGACTTCATATATGGCTTTAAAAAAAATACATCTGTAAATTTAAAATGATGTTAAATTATTTTGAGACAATATTTAGACAAATTGATATTATTGAATTATTCTCTATATTTTTGTGATAATGATTTTGCTCTAAGATTGCTTGAAAACATAAAAAGAAAAATTGATTTTGTGTCCATGTTGTGTGTGGGCCAGAAAAGAGAAACAACCAATGCCCTGATATCCTCCTAAAGTATAGAAAAGCAAAGGTACTCCATTTCAGTGTGGTATAACAATTTTTTCTACAACACTGTAGGACGCGACGACCACTGTCGTAGTAGTAGAAACAAGACAATTACAGGTACGTTATGTATTGTGGCCTATGGGTACTATAACATTATACCGTAGCACACGACAAATTAAATGACCGTGGATTTACCACTTCTTAAACTCCATTAAATGGAAACCTAATGGATTTTTCATTTTGACACAGTTATTTGATCTGATTTGAACAAATATAAAATAATGGTCTACAGCTGTTTATTCTGTCCAATCATAATGGCTATTATATTTTTTGTAATTAATGGCAACATTATATACATTTAAAAAATATAGTTCTTCGCAACTCAACTATATTTTCCAAAAAAAATTTAATAAAATTTAAAATTTTCAAAATTAACAAATAAAAAACAAACAATTTTAAGCTGTAGGTACTAACTACTAGATGCGCAAGTGTCTATAAATTATAAAAAAAAATTCAAGTTTTGATTACCTACGACAAAGTTATTTCATTTTTCAAGTCATTCTGTTACACCTTGAATATGTATAATACTAGCTGATCCTGCATTGCTATGACAAACTAAATGCCCGTGGATTTACATCTTAAACTTCGCTTGTTGAATCTAAACCTAACAGATTTTTGACATGGTTATTTGGTTTGTTTCGACCAAATATAAAAAACAGGTCTAAAATGATATCCAATCATAGTGACTATTTTGTTTTTTGAAATCAATGGCAACATTATATAAATTAAAAAATTATAGTTTTTCATGAGTCAACTATATATTCAAAATGTATATGTGTTGAAAAGTAAAAAGTAAATAATAAAAAGATAGTAGCTTATGGCACTTAAGATCTTGCCAAATCTATCGACGAACGTTTTATGAAAGTCAGTCAAAAACAGTGGATTTGCATAAGGCTCATTGGCTTTAGGCTTTTGATTATAAATAGGTATTAAATATATTTATTAATTATATGCTGATCCTTGCTGATCCTACACGGCATTGTCAGTGGCAAATCAAATAATGCCAGTGGATAAGTGTATTTACTCTGTCTTAAACTCTGTTAAATGTAAACTACAAATATTTTTAACACAGACATTTGGGTAGTTTTGACCAAATATAAAATACGGATATACAATTATATACAATATTATAATAATTATTTTATTTTATGTAATCAATGGCAACCCTATACAAATATATGTTTTCGTGAGCAAACAATCCCTGCAGTGTAAGATCCTCTTTGAAATGCAAAATTGTGTAGCTTAGTTTCGAAGTGTACATTGGTATAGAATTACCAATATACTAAATTTCATAACCAGTGATAGACTTGGCTGTAGATGAATTACACACACACACAAATGAATACAATTTGAATACATTTAAAAATTTCAAAATACAAAATGTTGAATAGCTGCATTATTGAAGAAAAAGGGGTTTAACATGCTTGGTAAATCATTTTGTATATAATATTATAGTAATCTATATTAATATAAAGCAACGTTTGTATGGGTTTGTGTGGGTGTGTACTGGATATAAGTATACGCGAAACATTTCCCCGATATATTGGTCGAAGCCGTTCGCTAAAATAAATTTAGAAAAATAATAATTTATTTCCAACGTTGTACAATATTGTTACCTACCATAATAATTACATATAATGTCCAGAAGCGCACTGTTATCAGTATTATCTCTGCAGATCAAAAGGACCAGAGTCCAGTAAAATCGATTCGTTTTCAATTTTCCCTCCATTTTTTTTAATGCACCCTTACAATCGAATCGAGTGTAGGTATATAGTCACGCATTTGTTTGATGTACCACCGCCGTCGATCTATATATCAGATATATAAATGCATAATACGTTGAAGTCTGTGAAACTACATTGAGCGTATAGTTGTTCCGCAATGAAATTGTACTTACTTGTAACATTTTTTTCTCTCTCTCACGACGTGTATTTGCGAACGGATATATTTTCAATTTAGAATGTAATTTCACAAGCATTTAGCCACAAAGTTCGGTCGCAGCGTGTACTATTGCACACAATATTATATATGAATATTATTTACCTGCGGCATTGCAGCTCGTCTCGTTATCTACTTACATTATAATGGCAGTCATAACGTTGAAAATGGCATTTTGTTTTTATTTTTTCAACAATGATATTTATGTCGTGCGATTTACGACCCCCGTGGTCGTACACATGTAATCCAAAACCAAAGTACAATATAATAATACCAACTGCAGTTATTTTATTTGACAAATATACCCTGTGTCTTAATCGGCAAGGCAAATCGAACGAATAAAAAACGTCATAACTCATATTATACAATATATTATTATAATATACAAATATTATTATGCATGATTATGTACCTACAGATTGTTTTATTCGTTTCGTCTTTTATTTACATTATTATACCTATATTATAGTCATTTAAAACGACGAGATGTTGTGTGAGAGATACTGCATGATATTCGATTATCTAGTTCTGCCTTTTACTCAGTGGCGTAACCTGCGAGATCGCTGATGTTGGGAAGCCCAAAGTATTTATTTTATGGTGGTTACCCTTTTCCGTGGAAAGTATATATTTTTTATATTTTTTATAAAAGTATTTACATACCCTTCCCCTTTCCGCAAAATCATAAACTTGTGGATTACCTTTTTCGACATTTGAAAAAAAACGTTACGATACCATTTGTTTGAATAATATTGAATATAATTGTAACTATTATAGAGTTCCCCCTCTAATAGTATTAATTAGACAAATAAAATATATATAAAAACTATAAAGTGTTATTAAACTAAACAGGTAGACGAATTTTCGACTATTCCATTTTTTTATCAAAAATTGTTAGTTGATGACATATTCTTACTACGATTATTAAATATAAAATAAAAATAGCAAATAAGTACCATGTACCTACATTGTACGTAGTCTGCTAGCCACTTTTTTTTTACAAATGCCTATGTAAGTTCAAACTTTAATAAAATTCGTCAGTATGTTAATTATTTTGCCGTTAGCCAAATAATGATAAAACAATGTAGAAAATAACAATTACATAATAATATGTATAATACAGGTATGTATGTTACATGAACTGTGATTATTATTTTAAAACTTATAAGATATCACGGAAAAATGATCCACCGATTTATGATTTGGCGGAAAAGGGAAAGGTATACTTTTGTCGGAAACCTGCTATGCCCGTTTTCCTTTTAATAATATTATACTGTTTTCAATTTATTTTAATGATTCAAAACACACTTGAATTTAATTTTAATTTAATTCTAACTTGATGAACCTGCAGCGTAGCAATTAGAACGAATAATATGTAACCAACTCAATTCCCATGTGTATATGGGGTAGATACTTATGAATTATGGTATTAGTTAGTGGAAATTCAAAATTTTTAGTAAAAACTTGAAAGTGTGTATGTGCATTTTTTAAATAATACCAAAGGTTAGTGTCACGGTTTCACTAAAAATATATAAAATGTGTACCATAGGTGTACCATATGTGTGTGACCTATATTTCTATACATAATATTATTGCAGGGAGCATTACCCTATGATTTTTCTCAGAAATAATGAATATTTCCCCCCCCCCTCAAAACTCATATAGTGAAAATCTAGTCACCACATACAAGTCGGTCGTTTCTCGATAGTTTTTCATTACGCATTATTCATCGAAATAATTGTACAAAAATCAGAAAATGAACAATAATTTAACATTTTCTACTGGTACAAATAATATTGACTTACCGTGTAAAATACACATCATAAAAATTAATATTCAGTAAATTAATTGCGATATTCCATAGTTAAATTATTAAGTTTTCTTGAGATGACTTTTTAGTTTACGACAAATTCAAACTTCCGTTTTATATAATCAACCAAATGCAACGCAATAATTTGAGCTAATTAATTACAGTAATAACACGACGAAAGTTATATAAGTCATAAACATCGAATTCAAGAAGAACATTTAAATCAAACGATTAAATGCAAAAAATATATAATACAAAAAAGTGGATGGTATCCTAAATAAAATTTGTTATTAAAAAATAGTAAGAAAATACATAAACTTTAATCAAATCTGCATTTTTTATACGTCTAACTATACCTACCTACCTACATAATATTATAATAATATATAATAATAAAGTATATTTTTCACGATTTATCATTTGACATGGCTATCTTTTTCATAAGAATCGCTCTCCGTAATAATATTATAATAATGAAAACTTATTTAAACAAATTTACAGGAAATGCATTTTTTTCATTTTTAGTAACATAAAAAAATACCGTTATTGCCCCTTACACAGTGTGCAGTACACAGCTCCTTTTTGATTAACATTTCGTTTTTATTATTATTATTCGCATAAAAAATTGTAGTTATAAATATGAAAAATAAAATATTGTAAATTATACAACAAAAGATTTTTTTCTCGTATTCGACAAGACAATAATGATTATAAACATTTATTTAATTTCGATGTTGTGAAAAATTATACGATTTCACGTGTAGGTATTACATGTACGTTCAACAACAATTCGTCTGTTTCCGTCGATGGTCGTCTGAATTACATATAATACGGTTTATACCAGAAGTATTCAATTTTTTTCATTCTAAGGCTCCTTCGTCTCTTCACATGATTTTGGTGGCTCTCAACTTTTTAAGGACCCAGAAAGAAAATGTTTTAATGATTAATTATTTTTAATAATAAAATGGCTTTAAAAGGACATAAAATATAACGCCCTCGGAGCCGTGACGCGCAGAGTTTGAATACCTACCTCAGGTTTTTACGGATCATTTGACGTCAAATTGAAAACTCATTTGAGTGGCTTGACTTTGGAATTGTGGCTGCTGGAACAATAATAGATTTGGGTAGTAAACCTTTTTCACGCAAAATATATTTAAAGTACTCTACGGCATAATTATCGATAAAAATTAGCTAGAGAATCTAAGTTTCGGGAGACCAGTCTGCAATCACCGATTTTGAAGTCCTCTTATTAAAAAGAAAAAATTGTATTTGTGAACATATGTACATAATATAGAGCATTGATTATACATTTTTCACGGTGTTTGGTAAAATCGAAAATGGGTTTAAAAAAGAAAACCTTTCAACTGAGTTGTGACCACCTCCATAACAGTCTAAAATAAACGGGTGCTGGCAATTTCTTAAAATTAAATATATCGATATTGTAAATAATGTATTTTCTTACAAAGTTAGAAAATCTTTAGGACATCAACCGGTCGAGGCCTCTAAAACATCAGCTCCGGTGATTTTCAACCCCAGCGGGCTGCTGACACCGTAAACCTACAGTGCGTAATTCGCGTAGGTATATTATTATATAATGATATGTATAAAAACATTGTTTACGTCTCGGGTTCCGGCAAAGTGCCCGGTGGAATACGGGAGGGAGATTTCGTTTTTACGGCTCACAATTATTTAGGAGCTCGTGGAGCGGGGACGATTAGGTATGCATTAAAAAAAAAAACAAAACGAAATCACAAAAAAATAAAGCAAATCACGAAAGGTCAGCGGTGAGAGCACACTAGATGAAAATTCAATTATTAAAAGCCACAACAAGGTACCGCGGCACCGGTACCTGTATACCGTAACATTATTATTACGGTATCTGCAGCCAAATTATTATTGTTATCGTACGATGAATGGCGTTATTATCGACCGGGAAAATTTCCGACGGTGAGAATAATATTATTGTTCTTTTGGTTGTACGCGGCGATATTACACTACATAGTAGCGTTATTTGACATTTTCCGAGCTTTTTCTCTTATTTATAGTCAATGTCTTAGTCCACACTCCACGGCGGTCGTTTTCGTCGAATTTCGTTTTTTAATCTTTGATAATTTAAAAAAATATGCACCTTCTCCACTTTTCGAGCATACCTACTATAAAGTAATTAATGGGCAAAAAATGTTTAAAATAATATTTTAAGTATCCACCTATATTGTATTAATATTAAGAGGACGTCGCACCCGCATGTGTTGTCTCTGTCTTACACACGTACGTTATAATAGCAAATGTTCGTTCAGAAGATTCAATTGTGTGCTGTTAGTTTTTATATTAGAGTGAATTGACCTATTATCAAATTTAAAGGTAAGATTATTATCTAGGGCCCCACGTAGGCTTTTATTGATTTTATTATTTTTAAGTGAGTTATGA
>NC_042493.1:61705988-61707410 GCF_005508785.2 Acyrthosiphon pisum
TCATAACTCACTTAAGACTAATAATATGAATAAAAGCCTACGTGGGGCCCTAGATAATAATCTTACCTTTAAATTTGATAATAGGTCAATTCACTCTAATATAAAAACTAACAGCACACAATTGAATCTTCTGAACGAACATTTGCTATAACGTACGTGTGTAAGACGGAGACAACACATGCGGGTGCGACGTCCTCTTAACATACCTAAATAATTGTAAGGTTGTCACTAACCACATAAATGGTGCCTTGAAGCAATGCTTGGCGTCGACAGTTTTTACATTACTTAAAATCGATCAGGTAAAAGTTATTTTTAGTTTAGTTTACTTACTTACAACGTAAGTATAATAACAACTTACGTACTCACTTTTCCCTATTCGGCCAATTTAGACGTCTATATATAACTTTTCAGTTTTCACTGTGCTTCTCCCTCGTAATCTACATCTTTCCTAAAATATGACTATTACTTGACTTTCTTTGTCTTGAATATAATTTAAAATCCATGTAGACAATACAATAAGTAAAACCATTGAGTATAGATAGTATAGAGAGACCATCTTGCCTATATAATGACACGTAATGAATTAGTGCACCAGAACTATCAATAGTGCGCGGACCGTGTTATAATAAAAATATAAATATAATTATTATAATTATATAATAGACTTTAATAAAATTTAATTGTTATTGTGCAGTTGACACCTATAATATGTAATTTACGTATCATCGCCATTTGCGATACAACGTTGCCTAATTTTGTCATAAATTAACGTTGCCATTTACAACCTAAATATAGGTACTCAAATGGTAACTAATACATATAGGCACAATTTACCAGTCTGACGGTTTGAGTGAATATAGATGTGCCCCCGTAACGCTACTCCAACTTAATTATACACCTATATAGTCTATACCTATCCATCTATGCAGGAGAAGAGCCGATTTGTCTTACTATATATTTAACTATCTACCTTTATGTTTGTTTGCGTAAAGTGGAGCGCGATTTTTGTCCGATTAAAAACTACGGTTTTTATTTAATTATAATATTATATATTATTTCCAGAAATGGAGAGCTTTGCAGGCGCTACGCCACGTCTCGCATCTGGAACACCGATTTTTAAACAAATAATAATAATATTATAATCTACGAAAGAAAATCGTTCATTGTGAAATTAATATACGCTATATGACATTATATCCGCGTGGGACGCGCGTAATGGACTTTCGATTTGGCTATTAATCATACTTGTTAAACACAAGACGCAGCTTGCGAAGAACGATTACGATAATAAACCGTTTATATTATATTTTAGTATTCTCATTTATTAATTCAATTCGGTATTATTTTTATCGTAGGCGTGAATAATGACTGCATTTTTGGGAGGGTTAGATACTCCTCTATCATGTTGAAAATAGATGTCGC
>NC_042493.1:61707993-61743891 GCF_005508785.2 Acyrthosiphon pisum
CCCCCAGATCTCGGTCGAGTCCCCCCAGTTCAAAATCTAGTAATTAGTACTAATTTTTATATTCTGTGGTACTAAAGCAATATGTCCTATGGTGAGGAGGGCTTGAGTCCCCCAAAAAATTTAGTCAATTTGCGTCTATGGTTATATTGTCCTTTTAGATCAAACTATACACTACTTACCTCATTTTATATGTAAGAGACAAAAATTTGAATTTATTATCGTAGTCCGCGACTCATAAAGTAAGTAAGTAAGTAGTACCATAAAGTAGGTATCAAAAAAGTATAACTATTTTAAAAAGGTTAGTTTTTATATTTTGATTAAGACTATATTGGTTTTAATTTCTAAATTCCAGACTAAAATTATACATGAAATAGGCACTTATAATACTTGTTTGAGGACTTGATGAATATTTGGTTGTACCAAGTCCCCAAACCTTACCAGCCCCACCCCCCTGCCATTCACATATTTTCACCAATTATTGTTATCAGTTATCACTAATCCTACCTTAAGGTTTAAATAGCTGACAAATGTAATTTGTTTCATTTTTATCAATATTTAGTATTTATATTTAATATACAATATTTATATATATTATATTATATACATAACAAAAATGATATAAAAATGAAAGTATAGTTAGTTTGTTATATTATCTGTCTGTTGTTTCTGTTACACTCTGTAGAAAGTTGAATAATAATGTTTTAAATCGCAAACAGAACCGCTGCAGTCTTATCTGCTGCTGCACACTATATAAGAGTCATCTAGATTGACACATGTCGATATTATGTTACTTTGTTACAATAACGCGACGTTATAATTTAAATATATAACTATGTACTTCAAAAATGTGTTGTACGTATACGATATTGTGACGTAAAATTATAGTTTAAATACAATAATTTTATCATTAAATCATTCAAATATTTTTTATCTAATAAACTATAATAATGTCTATAGGTCGTTGTTTAAAATGAAATATTTCCGTATACTAGCTTGTATATATATTTTATATATAGAAATATATTATGTTTATATAAAATATATCGTAAGACGATAATAACGGTTTATTTGTCGCGATTAAATAGTGTCCCTTCGTCCAGGATTTAGCTTAATTTTACGATACGTCGTATCTATTACCTACACTAATTCACTGCGCAGAAAGTTCCAAGTTCCAATAAAAGTATAAGAAAATCATATTTAATCACACAATTTTTTACACAAGATTACATTATATGTATATAAATGTAACACAAAATATGTATTTATTTATATTGATAATTTTAGTCGTGTGGGTAGTATTATATTGTGTTTTCATTACACAATTTTTACATAGTACCTATTATATTTATTTATTTAAATTGATATTATAATTCTATAAGAAAAGTGTATCGTAATTATTAATTCCAACCGTATTAACAATTTAATACATTTTTATTTCAAATTTTAACTCATGGGTCACCGTGACACATTTTTTCTTGAAGAATAAGTAAAATAAAATAAAATAATATTATTTTAAACGACTCGAATAGTTCCTTTTGAGGTAACCTGCAGTAGTGATGCATAGCGATTATCAAGACTCGTGGATTTTTTTTATGATATGATTGGTAAGTAATCAAAAACTTTACAAACAGATGCATATCATTCACGGTGTGTTTACATGACTGGTGTTTTTTAAGTTACCATAATTTATTAGAATTTACACTTTCAGAGTTGCATTTTTCTTTTCGTTCAACTCGGCGTAATTAAGTGCCTTCGAACTGCACCGTATCTTGTTGCAATGATATTAAAATTATGCTCAATGATTTTGTAAAAAAAAATATCGAAAATCCATTGCTCACAAAATGCGTTGAATAATATTAGATATATATTTTTCAACTTGAACGACCGCATGTGAAGTGTGAAGGTGACTTAAACCGAGGAATATGATTAGACCAATCCTACAGTGCATTTTGCAATTCGATTATTTACATTCTGTACCATAAAATTTTATACTTACATATAATATTACGATTTACGAGAAACCAGGACCAAAAATTGTGTGCAATAGCAACATTTTATCGCACACGCGCCACACGGTGTGCAGTAGCAATTAATATAGTATTGCCTACACTTTATTTAATCAGATAAACTATTTTTAAACTAAGTTAAGGTAATAATATTAATATTATTATGATATTTCTCCGTATGAATTTTTAACTTAATTAATTAAATTAATCGTTTTGTTAACTATCAACTAATTCTTACTTAAAGATTAACTCTACTTAACTTGAGTATAATATTATGTACAATGTATTGCATATCTATATATTGGTAATTCCGTAAATTCGTATATTATATAACTATTATTTTTTTTTTTTTTGTAATGGGGAGAGGTAATGGAGTATGATAGAAAGAATGTGTGTGCAGTTGCAAGTCGCGTCAATTTTAGGCACTACGAGAAACAATAATAATATAACAAAATTGTAAGTGCTCAGTTTTTAATTTTTTTTTTTTAATAAAAACTATAATAGTAAAATATTACATTTTGGTGATGGTTTTTATTTTTTTTCAAACAATGGTCATCGGTCTTGCGTTCTCTCCCTGGGGCGGATCGTGATAGGGTAGCCGTTGGCTTTTTTCGCCAGCAAATCGATCTGCATTTCGATCTCCGACAATTTACAGTCCGTGTGCACGCTGTAACGGCGCAAAACCGCCACCATCATTAACTTCATGGAGATCATTGCATACTTGACACCTGTGGGGAAAGCGATCGGTAATTATAATACTCGTATTATCTATGCAACATAATGATATAATATACGGGTCGATGTAACAGCTTATTGTAGGAATAATCACTATTTTCTTTCAAAATTCAATTTTAGCCTTAATATGTTTACCTACCTACCTATTAAACCACGGTCACAATTATTCACTTTGTCTTATTTTTTACCCCCCACCCACCTATCAAACTTTACATGTATACATATTATCTTTAAGTTATGTTTACATACATAATATGTTTACACATTTTTAATTCGTTCACCATCTTTACATCTATTATTATGATTAATTGAATATTAATTAATTGATTATTTATATGAATAAACTCGAATTTTACAACTAAGCCACATTGTGTGTTAAATTTATAGATCTGTGCATTTAGTTTAATTCCTATTTATATTTCAATATTCGAACCAAGGATTGGAACTGAACCTAAAAGAACCGGTTCTGGAACCGGAACCATTAAAATATTAAGAACTGGAACCAGAATCGAAACCTTTATTTTAATAAATAAAGTGCTGGAACCTAATTGGAATTTTTAAATTGAATAGTTACATATCTATCATAGTATAATGGTATTACTGTTTTGCGTACAAACTTTGTACCTACCTATTATAATCATATAAGTTTTTTAATATTTCTCATACTATTTATTAAGCCCGCATTCCGGATAGGTATTTAAAATTATTATAATTTCCGGTACCTAAATTATTTGTAACCAGTACCGACATTTTTTGGAACCAATACCTACCTTTATTTCTTTATCAAAAAACCGGAACCGTACCGGAAAAGTAATTTTATTTTTGCAGAAACTGTACCGGAATCGATGCCGATAAATTCAAAAGGTTCCAGGCCCTGATTCAGACATTCATAATTTTACCCTCAAATACTTATCAGAAATTAATCGTTTGAATGAAAATTATTTTTAAATATACAACAGGGCCAAAAATATCGTGTTATTTTAACTTATAAGTATTAATGCCTCTAAAGTTAGGTAAAAAAATTGCATTTCATAAAACTGGTTCGAAAAAATCTGTTTCATGGAGATAGACAAAACAAGACAAGCTTTTAGAGCTTTACACTTGAATCAATCATTCGGATTTCGAGTTTCTGGTGCTGGATATAATTGCATGTTCAAACGCCGAGATAAAAATATATTTAAAGAAACATTTGGGTTAACGTTCACTATTTATAATACGGGCGCTAAATAATGCAGGAAAGACTATTTTTAAAACTATGTAAGTACAACATATTTTTAATTATAGGATATTATTTAATTTCATGAAACTAAGCATAAAGCATAATGTAAAAATGTGATGTGTAAGCAAAAATAGGAAAATATGGATTAAAACCGATTGATTGTAAAATTATCGCTATCGATGGTAAATGGTAATTATTATTAAAGAATCGGTTTCGGTTGTTGGATTGTTGAAGGGGTTCCTGTCAATTTGGATGCAAAGTCCTGCAACCTCTATTATAATATTATAGGATATATAACGATAATGTATTATATTATATTTTACTGTTGTAACGACGAGACGTTTGTTTTTAAGGACATCATATGCCACCGGGATTGACGGGGGATGACAAAAACAAACGACGCGCCGACAATAATATTCGATTAATAATATAATTTGGCGTCGCGCCTACCTAGACAACCCCTAGGACCACCGCTGAACGCCAAAAAACTAAACTTGTGCCGATTCGCCTCGTTCTCGGCACTGAAGTTTTCCGGATTGAACGTGTCGGGATTGGGATACAGCTGCGGGCAACGGTGTGTGACGTACGGCGACACGAACACGTTGGAGCCCTTCGGCAGTTCGAAGTTCGCTGTTAAAAAAAAAAAAACAAATTAAAATCAACAAAAAAAGACATTTACGGTATTCGCACTATTACGCAAACATCGTTTTATCGCACGCGTTTTATATTAAACAACAACAACAACAATGCGATAACGCTTTTATCGACTCTATCTAAAAAAAAACCCAACTCGGAATTCGTAATGGAATCTCTTTTTTTCGCCTCAGTTATCGAATCGACGAAAAGCGAAAGCTCGTGGATATCTTAGCAGCGCCGTGCTACTATAGGTATATATAAAATCTAATTACTATTACGAAATATCATGTTTTACTATCGATCAGGTCTCTCCGTAATAATGTAATCTTATCAATCAGTATAATAATTTATACAAAAATGTATAGGTACCACAGTAAAGTATTAATCCGTTTAGTTAAATTAAAATCAATAAGTCAAAATTCTCTTTTCCCAACATCTTTGCGGCGGTGTAATATAATATTATACTCACATCTATCCACATCTATATTTTCGTTTTCTCTAGTTTTAAATATTAAAATGTTACTGTAAACTGGCTATTTTTAGACTAAATACATTAATTTGAAATTGAGAGTACTCGTCGATAAATTATTTTATTAATTTGTTTAGTTTATCCATTAATAGATCGTAAAACTTTTGTTAACATTGCGATAACGATAATTATTATACGCGCCGAATGTTTTTGTTAATAATATACTATATAATATGTAAATACTAAGCATACATTTTAGGTATATTATAGTTAGATGTATTCTTATAGTTAATGAGACTTACTGAGCTTTACGTTTTCGTTAATTTTTCTGGAAAAAATTGCTCCGGGAGGAAACAGCCTGAGACTTTCTTTTAACACCATTTCCAAATATTTAAATCTAAATATGTCTTCAGGAATGACTTCGCGATCACTGTCTCCTAAGACACTGTAAATCTCATCGTATACTTTATCCTGCGAAAATGTTTGACGTGCATGAGGAATAAAAAAAAAAACGATATTATGCTAAGAAAAAACTTTTGAATTATACCTGGATATCTTGATGCATGGCAAGTAACAGAATGCAAAAACATTCACTGATGGCACTGGTATCGCTACCCTAAAATTATAAAATATTTAAAAATCTGAAAACCCGTTGCGTTAATCATTAAACGCATATGCCATATGACACAAGATGGCTTACATCGTAATATCAATATAAAATCAGTATTATTATTTTTTTTTTTTTTTTGAATGTTTGAGGATAGTAGTGATAGTACTTTGACAAATTTATACAGTAAATATTAGGTATATTGAATATTATAATAATTAAATATTAATAACATAATGAATTCAATGTTTTCGGCATAAATAAATCAACCTACCGAAATAATACGTATACTTATAGCAAAATAAATTTCTAAAAACAATCATAAAATACATTTTAGAAGGTAATAAAGTCTGACCTTAACTTAAACTTGAACTTATTAATGTATTTCCTTAAAATACGAATCTGTTCAACGGCATTTAAATATTTCTTATATGTAAGTATTATTATAAATTATAACTACATATTCTTATTAGCTAATTACACATGTAATGTACAGTAATCCCTCGTTATCCGCGAAGGTTATACGTTCCAGCAAACCTGCGCGGATAACGAAACCGCGGATAACGAGACCAGTAGTTATCATAGACCCATAAGTACATATATGTATGTATAGTGTATATGTGTTATACCTATAGCGATATAACAACAATTATCTACAATTGTCAAAAATAAATTTACAGTATTAGTGTAATAACGGTAAAGCGTTATCGCAATCGCAATCGCATTAATAATTTGTTATCGTGGACCCAACCGCGGATAATCGAAACCGCGGATAAAAAAAACGCGGATAACCAGGGATTACTGTATATGATTATAATGATAAATGTACATATTACTATTTTATAAAATATAAAATGTTTATATTTTTATAATAATTTTATTTGTTTCCTGTTTAATTTAATTACACCAGCTAATGACTTCATTGTTGAAAACAAAGGCAGTTAATGGTGATATAATATTCCTTCCCTGACATTTTTTCAATATTTATGATCTTGTAACCATAAAATGTATTTTTAATTATCAAATAGTGTGCGATGAAAAATCAGCCGCAGCCATGACACAATTATTTGACTGCCACTGAACCTTCTTTATCCATATTTTTGTTTTTATCATATTTAAATGGAAAACAACTTTGCTTAAATTTAGTCGGTCGAGAACCATATTATTTGCTAGTTATTTTTTGAATTCTTATTCATTCCCCAGGATTTTAACGTTGAATTAAATGGCTCGTTACATGTACTATGACCTTTCATAATAATAATAATTGTACGTGTCTCTTACCGCAACTGTCATCGTGATAACTTCGTCCTTGAGATCTTCGTCAGTAAAATCAGCTCCTTCGTCGTTCAACTTGAGCAACTTGTCCAAGAACACTTTTGTCGAATTCCTTTCTGTAATGACATTTAAATATTATTATGTATATACATTATACATATAACATATTATACACGATCGTTAAGTATTATATTATATTTATATTACATAGGTACCTACATACTAAATAATTTAATTATCTAAATATTGCATATTACTTTTTTCCGGAACGACTTCGTGAGACTTGTCCGTAGATTGTTGCAACTTTATCGATTTGAATTCTAGTTTCTTATCTCTTATAATCTAAACAGACCCGTAACACTCTAAATTAATGTACATTGATACATATTATATTATATAGATATTTATATAAATTCATAAACAGAGCCGTCTTAAAACATGGACCCCGGATCCCCCCCCCCCCAATTTCTCAAGACCCCGATTTGTTTTTGTTTTTTAAATGTAATTACCTTATACATTATTTACTGATTTTTTTATTAAAACGATAATTTATTTAGATTAAAATCAAAATTATGTATGGTACTGATGAAAATAACTAGGTACTTACAAAATGTGTGAGTGAGCTATGCAACTATGCAAGACTTACAAATATCCTTCTAACTACATAATAATAATTATACCTATTACTTAAATTAATTTTTTTTTAAAATATATTTTGTTAACGGGTGTTTTTAAACATAAATTCCATTTAAGTATTTTTAAAAATGTAATACCTATAATGTACTATAGATTCAATATTACTAAATATATGTAGTAGTAATAGTGTTATTATTCAATAATGTAGTATAAATTGGAAAATTAGTATGATTTAATAATATTTAAATTTATCTTTAGGTATCTCTTATTAAGAGTAGGGTTGTTTAAACAACCCTCCTCCCCCCCCATCGACCATATTTATGCAAAACATATTATATGACGTACCATATAATTCTGATTTCTACAAAATATTTTATCACAATATGGTTCTGTTACTTATTGGATATTAACAACACGAAGATTGCTGACTATAATCATGACAAGTATGTAAAGTCAAGTGTTATACATAAAAACCTAAAAAAAATATCCTTTTTACGCCTCTGCGTATAATTTTAACTTGTTGGTTATAAAACTGTCTAATCAAATAATTTATTATTATTATACATTAGCAGTGTGTGGGTATGGTATTTTTATATAGAACATTCGTTGCGTATGCATTAAAACACATATTGTATGTTAGGAAAATATACACAACAATATTATTTAAATATTTTACGACCCCCGAAGTACACGTTAGGCCCCGAGCTACGCATAACCCTGAGACGGCTCTGTTCACAAGTCGTTATCAAATTAGGTATTGAGCTGACTGACTTGTAACGAGACCCTGTTCAATTGACTCATGTACACGTTCAAACCGGTCAAGTACGTGTAAACAGCGAAAATCTGATCGATGTACAACCACGGCTTCACAATGCACTTGCTTAGTTCTGAAACTCTAAAAACGTGTGGTTTGTTTGTTTGTTTTTGTTTTTTTTTTTTTCGTTAACCAATTTCATATCATCGCTTAGACTTATTAATTAAGTAAATTAAATATTATCATTATAATAATCTGTTAATTTTACTTCTTCATGGCGAGGACGAATTCCGATAAGGTTCGTTGATCGTTGAGGTTGTAACCCATCGCGGCTTCTATGTATAAAGTAATAGTATTTTAACATAAATCATAATAGGTAATAATACGACATACAGTCGACACGTTATTTGATATCTATAGGTAGGATGACAATACACGATCTCCAAACAATCGTTTTACCGTGTCGATCACCTAACGCAGATGCAAAACTTACGGCTCACGTTATTGAGATTACACGATATTATGTAATCCCAAATGTCAAACGGTTGTGTCTCGCCGACGTGTTTCGAAATGTTTTCAACTAGTTTTTTGTTGTTCTCGTTAAATATTGGGTACAGTTGATCTAAAAACTTTGAACTGAATATCGATGCTATAACGCGACGGTGCTTTTTCCATTTTCCCACTGAAAATCACGAAGACAATTATTATTTTTGATACAACGTCACTACCACAGGCTCGTGGTTATGTATCTGGCCACACTGGTCGTTAAATCAGCAGTTAAATTTCCACTCAAAACTAATTTTAGA
This sequence comes from Acyrthosiphon pisum, assembly GCF_005508785.2. NCBI lineage: Eukaryota > Metazoa > Arthropoda > Insecta > Hemiptera > Aphididae > Acyrthosiphon > Acyrthosiphon pisum. The sequence goes on from NC_042493.1 coordinate 61,717,137, forward strand.
ATACCGTTTATTTATTTTTTGTAGTAAAGAAACTAATTTCAAATACGGAACTTTCCAACAAAAAAAAAATGTTGGCTATTTCAGACCTATGAAATAGTAGGTACACCTCCTAATGGTCGCAACACATAAAGCAACAAAAATAAAGCTACGATTCAATATAGATTTACAACAATATCATTAAAAGTGTAGCCAGTCTATGATCCAATGACCATTATTTGATTTATACAATTAATATAGTGCACTCCCTAATCACGGGAATTTTGAATTTAGTTGACAAAGTATTATGTACAGAAAAATACTCACTCGGAGCAGTAAATACGCCTTCACCCACTGCGTGTCTTATTATGTGGTAAATCATGCCTTTTTCTAAGGCTTTGGAACTGTTTAAAACTATCTGCAATCAAAAAATACAGCAAAAGTTTTTTTTTATTACCTACAACCGCTGCCGCTTAACTCGAGTTCACATATAAAATTATACTACGTAAAAATATAATAACGATAACTTACTTGCACGTCTTCTGGCTTATAAACTCCGACGAAAAAAAATGGGCCTACCCACAATTTTACCGGTTCGTAGTTATATTTTTCGGCCGATTCTTTAAAATTGTACATAAGTTCTACGAGGAAAAAAATAAAAATCAATTTAAAAATTACCATAATATTAACGGCGACGAACAGCCGTGTGCAAAACGAAAACTACAGTGTTTCCCATCTTTTCGTCAAAATCGACCTATCCGTTTACCGCTAGTACAGCAATATACATTTCCATTTTCCAACACAACAAATTTCAGTTTTTAGATTTTGGTAACCCTTATCTAATATTATATATTATGGACCACGTAGAAAACATGTTCACAATCAGTGTCTTTTCTCCATTAATAGGAATGAGAAAAAATGGTTACGTTATAGCTGCAATACATATTGTTATGACAATATTAAGATAAAGTTCTAATTAAAATTGTATATTATTATTTTATTAAAATTCCAATTATATATCTTACAGACATTTTCTGTGTAAATAGACTTTACACTAATAATTTCAAAAAGCTTCAACTATTTTGAAAATATTTTTTTTTCATTCATAATTCAAAAAAAACATTTATGAAAAAGAATTATATTTTTACTATGTTTTATACTTTAATCGTTATATTATTTTTTTAAGTTTCTTAATTTTATGAGTACATTTTTAATTACATATTCCAAAGCCAAATATTATTTTATTATTTGGAGTATTGCAGTTTATAAAAATCAATTTTTGGACAAGTATAGTAAGATTAGTTGTACCTGATCATTTAAAATTTAGATTAGCGGAATAAAGTGGTATAGTGCCACTGTGGTACCGCGCAAAATGTTCGTCCACTGTTCATATAAACTTTTAATAAAAACGAACTAGGAATCTTTCTGAATTTGATTTTTATAAATTGAAATACTCCGAATCATATTCTGCATCAGAGCACGGAATTAAAAATGTATAGTGTCAAATGTCAAATGTCAATCAAAATAATAATCTAGTTAAAAAAATAAAACGATAAAAATAATAAAAATATAATAATTTTTGTTCAGAAATGTTGTATTGAAATGACATCAAATTATGTAAAACAAATATTTTCAAAAAAGTTGAAACTTTTTGAAAATTTGTGAGTCTAGAATGAAAAGCTTCTAAATCGTTTTTATGAAATTGTTCAGGAGAGGAATTTTAAGATTCGAGTTCAAATATTTTACTCCTTGAACAACATTTTGTTTAAATTAAAGTTCTGAGGCATGCAGCAACTTATATAGTTTAATTCACAACATTATAATAATAATTTGCTGTATTGGTTGGTATTAAAATTAATAAAATACAAATTATAAATTGTTTAGTATGAAAAGGTTCTACAATTTAGAACCTTTTCATCCTAAAAAAAAAAAAAAAATTAATTAGATCTTTTTCATTCTTATTTATTATTTTTATTATTGTTAGCTGAATCCTTTTCAGAATATTGCTTTCTCATTGCTACCAACCTTCTAACACAAAACAATGTACCTAATAAATATGAAACACCGAAATCTATATCTCAATCGTAGACACTGATAAGTGATAACAAATTTATTATATTGCCTCGAACGTACGGTTGTCGGTCGCTCCGTGTTGTATCCGTGATACGTCAAGTAAAACAGACTATAATTTTATGATTGTTATTGTGTACCATAATATTATCGTACAATAACAACAATAATAATATTGTACTATTGGTAGTGATTAATTTAATTAGAACCTTTTCATACTAACGAATCGTTAATAATTAGGTTCTATTAATCGAGCGTTTTCAATTTGATTAAATTGTGTTTATAATTTAATTTTTAGCGATTTAGAACTATAATAATGAACTATAATCCTGAATGTTAGCTTAAAAGATGCGTCATTGTATTCTAAAACCATTTCTGTTAAAAAGTGACTTTTGAAAAAAATGCGATTTAGAACCTTTTCATTCTAGACCCACTAAATATGAGCGTAAGCTGCGCTTAAATGAATCATCTAATATTATTATATATTATTATACATTTTTTTTTATAACTAATAATTATATAAAAGTATACTTAATTATTCTATATATTTCAATATAGTATTTTCAAACCATCGTCGGTTCGGATTTCGACTACTGGCGGCTCCTCTCTCTGGGCAGACAACTGTCTAGAGAGTGAGGCCACCATCCCCCGACCGGGCATGGCAGAAACCTACGGGTGCCGCGCCGGTGCCCAACTTGAAATTCTGCCAAACCTAAAAACACACGTGTTTCAACCAACCGTTCCTCCCCCCCTCCTACAAAACAACAAACAGCTAATGGCCATAGTTGTCGGGCTTAAGCTTGATTAAAAAAAAGGCATTTTTTTTATAGTAAGGGGCTACCAAAATCTAAACGCTGTAATTTGTTGTGACCGACAATGAAAATAATAATATAATAATAATATACTGGCAGTAAAACGGGTAGGTCGATTTCGGTGAAATGTGAAACTGCCGGGGGTTCTCACTCTCGGGGGTCGTGCTCAGATCAAAAATCGATCCTTTTAACGGGTACGACGGTGGGCCCTTTAACTTGTCGGCGAGCCGATAAAATTGTCTGTACTGCCATCGCATGCGGCACCACAGCACGACGAAAATCACTATTGAAGCGTAAAAGTACAGTTCGCTTTTCGTCATCGGCAAGGCGTGCGCTGCGTTGTGTATCTTCAAACAGAAAAAAAAATTAATAATAATAAACAAAACTTTTTTTTTAATAAATAATATATTATGTTGTTCTCGGAAAAAAAATACAAAATTAAAAACAAATATTTATTTATTTAAAAACCGTTTGATTTCTGTTGTAATAATTACGGTGACGTTAAAATATTATGTTTTTTTTCTACTCTTTGTGTTTCAAAGACAAACAGCGTACCTACGATATTTTCCAAATCGCTTCGCGGGAAATGATTACAATATAATGTTCCCCACAAATAAAACATAATCGACGAAAACGTTTATAAGCCAATTCTCCGTTTAAATAATAGCGAGGATGTCCAGATGAACTCGGCACCGTCGTCAAAGGCCGGAGACAATTTACTATACCTAATATAATATTTTTTATATCGATCGGTAAAGCCTCATATTAGATAATATGTATAACTATTTGACGACACCGATCACAATAATACTATTTATACTTCATACGACACACGCCTAGCATAGTATATTATAACACTTACGCGCGATATTATAAACCGGTTCCAATAATACTATTTAGATTGCTGTATAATACATATTATATAATGTTATAATGATCAAATGTGGGTAATTGAATTAAAGCAATTAACTTTAGTTAAGTTAAGTCAACGTTTAGATCGCTAAGCTATAAATAAACAGTTAAAAAACAATATGTTTAACTCTAGATGTTAAATGTTTAAATAGCTAACGTGGAAATAAACCTATAACCAATAACTTTAACATAGTTAAAAACGAAGTTTTTTTAAACTAATTTTTAATTACCACCTAGGTCACATGGTAGTGCAACTTTCAATTTTATTAAAATTATAACTAAACATTAAGCGGAAAATTCATATTATCCTATGTCTTCTTATCACATGCGCTAGCTTTAGTCTGTACTGCAGGGCTTGTATTTGAAAAAAAATCCGTTTTATGTTATTTACAATTAAAACGTTACACAATTTTTGCGTTTATCGTTATTTAGAACTAAAACGTAGGATTTATTAACTGATTAATTTGATGTATAAATCTCGTTAACTAGTTGTTGAGTTAGTTATAAAACTAACTAACCGGCCGAGTTCAAAAATGTTTAAAAAATATTGACTTTTTAACATTATTTCTGCTATTTAACTACCTAATTAATATCCGCATTTCTTTCATATTCTAAAGAATATAATATCATTATTGTTATTATGACGAGGTGGTAAACCATACTTACGGCCATTCTCATTTGCGCAAACATGGTGTGCGATGGTCTCGACGGTGACGGGAACGATGCAGTAATAATGCAAAGCGTCGAAAACTAAAAACCAAAAATATATTTTATCGTTCTTATACAACGTCGCAACCGAGGGCAAAGGCGAATGCACATTCATATTATTACATTCGCCTCACCGTGTTGGACAAGCCCTCGCCAAATTCGACGCTAATTCCATTGTTTTCGATACGGTGTTAATAAATACTGCAATATATCATTATTATTACCATCGTTATCGTCGTAGTATTGTGCACTATGCGTTTAGATCTTCGATGTCGCTGATTATGAGTCTCCATATATTGCAGATAAATCACTATTAAAATGTCAAAAGTAATCATATTAGTGTGATTGCTGTTTTTGTTCGATCAATAAAAAATCTAATACAATTATTTATACCTAATAATTATTATTATTATAAACCATACAGGCTGTTTATTTTTATGACTTATATCGTCGATGAGTGTTGACAGTAGGTATAGATAAAATCGACTGTATTATGATTACCATAGGCTCAAATCGCAGGGTATAAGAGGGCTTAGCTCTCCAAAATATAATTTTTTAGTTGTTTGGAATTGGAGCCCCCTCCCCCCCCCCCAACCACTCACAATTTAAAACCAATATTAAGGATTATTTTATTTAGTAGGTACATATTATAATAGTTTAATAATTATTATTATTCAGTAACTACTTATTTAAATTTTGATTTATATATTATCAAAAATCATTGGTTTAACGTGTGTAGTAAAAAAAAATTGATCGTATGTCCACTCCTTGAACAGTTAAATGGTATACAACATCGAAGTGTCAAATAATATGGGTTATAAGAACCTATAATTAATAATTCCAAAAATTACAATTGAATAAACGCATGGATAAAAGGGGAGTTAACATGCTTAGTGAATCACTCAATTATAATTATATGGTATTAATGTTTACCGTTTTTCCATTCAAAAAGTTGTATTTATTTATTTTTATTATTTAGTTTTTTTTTACTGTTTATCATCTTTGAGTATTACAATTATATATTATGCTAATATTAATTTGTAATATACTTCAAAAATAATAATATTTATTGAGTATAACAAATTATAATTAATTAAACGTTTTTAATTATGACATTTGAAATATTAAAGTGATAAACAAAAACCTAATAAAAATCACGGACATGTTATTTAATAATGTTTATAAAATACAAGTAATACTTTTTGAAGAAAAAAATATGGGAACTCGCCATGAAATCTGTTGTATAGTAGGTATATCTCGCCATTTAGTAGATCACTGTAATGGATGACGTTATGTTAAATTTGAATTGATAATAAATCATAACATACAAAAAACGAGTAGGTACAGGCGGAGATAGTCTGTAGTTAGTCTATAATACTATAAGTATATTTTATTATATTATATTTATATTGCAATTGAAGGGTGCAAATCCAAAACGTGGTATTGCCAAAATTTCGAAAACCGAGTTAAACTACTTAAACATCGAATTTTATGGGAAAAAATGTGAGAAATTCAATTTTGTAGTCAGAATTAAATTATATCGATTACTTTTGTGAATAAAATCGATTTTAAAACTGATGTTCAATGCATAACGTGATATTGCCAGATTTAATGTCAATGCAAATCGTGGTATTACAATACTACATGTTCAAGTCAATACGTATTATTGCCATGCTATTTGTAATGTGGCATATTTGTTATAATTGCATAAACATTGATATTATCATAAATTATTACGTATTGTTATTTATGGATATTTAGGTATCAGTAACCTAAAATTATAGATTTCGAACTGCAAAATAGGTAGTTTACAATTTTTCGTGATCTTGTCAAAATTAGAACTTCTAACGCTTAACAAAAATATTTAAAAAATAATATCATGTCTAGGAAAAACCAATATGTATATTTGTGGAATATGTTGTCACTACAGTTTCTCACTTTTAAATTCATAACAAAAAACAATATTTCAAAAACTAGTTTTGAGTAAAAATTCTCGTTTTTCCTTAATACTGGGTGTTTTTTACTTTTGACACCTTAAATTAGTACCAACTAGATGCAATTTCCTACTTGAAACTACATTCAAAAAATACAATTGAAGGATTTTTACTGTTCAGACGGATGTAATTGTGTGAAAGACACAAAATAATAATAAACTAAAAACATACATATCAATGTAAAACCAGCATTGGCCACTACCACATTAATAAAACCACATTTAGGGCTCCAATAGTCCAATCATAATCTAAAATTTAAAATATTTTTCACTCATTGCAATTTTATTGTTTTCAAATTATTGCTGATTTCTAGCCACAGCGGTTAATCCAATTAAATATATGTACCTATAAAGTACCTATAGGTTAGATATAATCGAACAACACATTTTCGGCACAAAATTATTTACAAAGTAACCCAACACGGTAAATAATTAATAAAGGGTGTAACCAAAACCCCAGCGAAACACAACGGCTAATGATCTCTGATTATACGCTGGGTGAACATATATAGACTGCTGTAAAGTGAAGAAATCAATCAACGTCTTAATTAAAACTTGTCGATTAAGTGGAAACTAGCTCCGCACAATATTTGATTCCTCTGATAATAATCAACGATCAACTTACTTCACTTAAGTAGGTAGCAAATTATGCACACTGTGCGTTTTGTACTGTCGCAGTAGCGTATTTGAGGGGCCTAGAGGGGGAGGAGATAGGGGAAATACCCCCTCATACAGAAGTATTTTTACAAATCATATCTTATAAATTATAATAATATGGTTTCAAGTGTTTCTAAATTCAATGAGCAATTAATAATTAATTTTGTTTTTTATAAGAAAATATGTTTTACTATCACATGTTGATAAACAGCGTTGTACCTACATTGGTTTTATTGTGCATAGATTTCCCGGGTGATTTAAGATTTTTTTCCAAATGGATCGAACAAATTTAATTACAATACTAAACACGACTGATTAAATGCAACTGAAAAGATGAAAAAATATTAAATACTATCAGAGGTTTTTTAGATACCACTAATACATTTTAGAATGATTATTTTCTTTTTAGAATTTTTATTAAATCAGTTGATAAATACTGAAATAAGATAATTTTAAAAATTAAATTTTATAAAATGATAATGGTATTACTGTTATTGTTGTTGTGTACCTACATAACCGCATACAAATCTTTATAAATGTGTATAAATGTGGCTTTCCGTTCGACACCAAAATAAATTGAAGAATAAACAATAATAGTTCGCACTTAAAAATAAATAATATATAATTATAAGTTCCTTCACACAACACTCACTTCACTATTATATACACATCGCCCACGCATCTATATATTCAAACCACAGTACTTTAAATTGTAATATTATTATTATGGTGACAATAATTTGACAGTATCTGGTACTTATACAATATTAATTTCCCAAAAATTATTAAAACGGGGAATAGTAAGTTCCTACACGAGAGAAGAACATAATAAATCACATACCTACGTTAAATCCTACACGATAAAAAAATATACGTATAGGATGTAGGTAGATATGTAATTTCCTACACGATAGAAAAATTGTTATGTGTAATTTCAAACACAGCAAAAACTACTAATGTTAGTTCCTACACGAATCGTTCACTAATAATAAATTTACAATTATTTATTTATAAAATGTATTATGGTATTTTTATTATTTTTTTTCAGTTAAACTTAAACATTACATTTTAATACATAAAATATTAAAATAAAAAATATAAGCACCTAATTCATATTATCATTTTTCAATAATAACAGATAAACGATTAGTGTAGGAACTAATATAACCTATAAGAAATTGTTTTACTAAAGAAACTAACATAGGTAATATGCAGTATTTTTTTTTACTTGCTACCTAGGTACAGATCTGGTGTAGGAACGAAAATGGTCTATGTTGGTAGTCAAGTCAGATTTTTTTACGACATTTTTAAGCGACTTATGAACATTTTTAAATTGAAATTATAGATAAATGTACTCTAATATTAAAGCTTATAACGAAAATTAGTACCGCTAAAATGAAAATCTGGTAGGTATATTCTACGTTTTGTTAGACAGTGACAACTGACAACACATGCCGCTGGTGAAATCTTCTTAATGTTTCTAATTCAATCGCAGTAGGTAGGTATATCTGCAGTTGATAATGTAACTGACAGATGCACAAGCAAAAAAAACATGTAATATTAAATTTTTTTTGAAATAAGAGTGTGTATATCTATAAATTGTTATAACTTATATTATAATCTGATTGTATATTTTTTAGATTTTGAGCGGAGTCGTAAGTATTGATTTGACAAAGATGTGTGGTTTATATTTTTTTTTTTTTTTGTCTGTGTATCTATACGATAAGTATAGTCGAAACCCGAAATAATACTTCAATCTTCAACTTCAATATCTTTTTCAGAGGGAAAATGAATCTAGTTGGTGCATTTGCAGGGAGGTCAAAGGTGCAATTTTTTTGACTGAAATTAATGTAACGTAGTTTAGCGTACTACCTAATGCCTAATAGTAAGATAAATTACTTTAATCACAATAATATCTTAAATATACCTCAGTATATTTACTCAGTAATATTTTAGGCTGACAGACCGTTTTCGGTCATAATCTTTTTTCACGTACAATGATTTTTGTTTGTATTCAAATTAAACACCTACATCTGCAATTTCAGTGACTTCTCTCGACACCTATCTTATGTACAGCAGAGCATTACCCACTTGCCCGGTTTTTTAGGTTTAAGGGTTGATCTTTGGATTACAAGGCGTGATATAATAACAATAATTATTAAGCCTTTTAAATATTATGATAATATTAATGAGGCGCCTAAATTGTAAAAATGTTATGTTTTTCTATTTTAGCAAGGTTTCCACGAGGGCATTCAACGAAAACATAATATAATATAATTGCACGTCTATAATATACCTACCATAATATAGAATTTGGTTAACTCAGATACCGTATACGTATATATACGTACGGTCGTTACAATATTTTAATATTACACTATAATATTATTGCAAATACAATATATTATATATTATGGCCTAGCGAGGGTTTAAGCCCCTAATAGCTTCAACACCTCGATCATACATATACAGACACTTTATGTACTTATAGGGGACTTTAAAACCAAATAAATCTTCGGGAGCACCTACAGTATATATAATATTAGACCTCGGAATGGAGTTAGGGCCGAGCCATGTATAGAAACGTATTGGTCAACGTTTCCAAATATAAATACAAATTACATGAATTTATGTCCACAAGACAAAACGCCGTAAAAGTACCATTATTTAGATTTACCGTCTTTTGTATTATATATATAATGCCTCGTGGATTCCCACATCGTAGTCTTTCACAATAATTGTCGTATATATATATATATATTACAAACTCGCGGGACAGAATGGATGTTGTGGTACGAGTTAAGTGAGGCAAACTTCTATATAGTTTGGCGGAAATTATTACGAAAAGTATAACAACTTACATATTATTATTATTATTATGCGAACCATAGTGTAGCAGCGCTGCAGGACGGTGGAGAGGTGCGGAAGTGCGGAGGTAAGTTCCAAATGTGACGTTTGTTTCGAGTCGTTAACATTTTTATAAACGTAAGAGCTAAAAAAGTGTTACACAAGTCGTACGTACAGAGTAAGAACATTTTGCTTTCCAAAATAAAATAAACATTTTCGAGAGGATGTAAAATCGTTCCACAGACATATAATTATTGCGTCGTTCTACTAGGTACATCGTATAGTAGGAATGTGTCTGCAGCTGTCGAGGTAAATAAATAATATAAATCCCAGATAAAATAACATCTTGGTTTGAATTGTTTGATCGAAATCGAACTTGACATTCACAATAACAATAATTAATAACCAAGCTTTCAGGATATCATGTATAAAAACAGATAAGTACCTATATAATAATATAATATTTTAACTTATAACTATACCCCCTCCCCCAGATACGCCATTGGTTTACCCATTAGTACTTAACTGTTTGGTAAAAAAAAGCACTATACATATTGGTTTGAATTTATGTCACTAATTTAATATAAATCATTTTACGAGTGAGATAAATGTTTAATGTTGCTTAAAACATACCTAATATTCTGTTAAATTCTATATTGTAATTAATTTTATAGCTAGGTACCTACTTTGTATTAAAATAATTGTTTTATCTTTTGTACGTTTTTAAACGTTAAATAAAATTTTTCAAATGCATACTATTATTGTCTCCAATAAGTTTTGCAAATTTAATTTTATTTAATATTATTTTTCTTCTCGTATTCGTAGGTACAATATAAAGTTAGTTGATAAGACCGTCGTTGCTATGCCAGCACAAGAGACAAGCTTATACATGCTTTAGCGTATAGAGGGCGCAGCAGTATTAAAAACTGTATTCATTCGTAAATGTGTCAAGTGCTGATTATTTTTTTATTAAACTAATAACTAAATTACATTATTTAAATTAACATTTAAGTCGTGTATAATGTAACATATGATGCTTATCAATCCTTATGGTGAATCAACGTCCGACGCGAAACCGAGTGTTTCAGTGATTATAAAATAATAAAATATTATACCTACTTTTGGCTCCTTCAACACTTCGTAATATCTTTGAATAATTGCAGGCTCAGTGAACTAACTTTTCAGGTAGTGGTTACGTACAGTGGCGTAACTTGGCGCGAGTTCTCAGAGTGGTAAAAATATAATAAACATTTTTTACCTATTAGGTCTAAAATTATTAAAGTGGGAAAAGAGGTGACATTTTCTCCAAATGATTTAAGTTTACCAATAAATGAACAAATCTGTATGAAACATGTAAACATATACCTAAATACTAAATAGCAGTCCTTAAAAGTTTTTTTAGAATTACACAATCATAGAAAATATATGACGTTAGTACTATTCATATACTATAATGTATACCTACAATAAGTGTACCAATTATATTATAAATATTTTGATGACCAATTGGCAATTAGTAATTATAGTAATTACACAAAATACACAAAATGCACACAGCACACAGAAAAACAATATTCAAGCATAAAGCTTTTAAAATAACAATGTAGGTATGTGTTGTAATGAACTAATGAGACCTGTAGGTACAATAAATTATACCTAGCTTAAAACAGATGAAAACGCTATAATTGTTACAACAATACTCTGCTAGGAGGCTGATTTAATTTTTGCCGAAAACATTGCATTTATTATAATATATTAATTAATATTTAATTATTACTTCTAACATATAATATTATTGTTATTAACTTTTGAGTAAATATCGCATTACCACCTAACCATAGAACAGTGTGATTAGGTTCATGGTATAAATGTATAATAATAGGTAATAGGCAATAGCTTAAAATCAACTTAAATATTTCGAAAATATTATTGAGTATAATAAAATTATTTATAATATACCCACGTAAAATTTTGAAGCCCTTAAGATTTAAGAATGATGTTTTTAAATTAAAACGAAATAACTAGCATCATTATTCTTTCTTGGAATATCTAATTTCGTAAATATTTGAACTTAAAATGTCTATAAAAATAAACTTTGTTTATAAATTGTTTACTAGTGCACAAATTTTAATACTTAAAATAATCTTAGTCTAATTTTTAACTAAAACAGTAATTATTGGTATTCATAAATTATACATACAATATTTTACTAAAAAATATTTTTAACAAAATAAATCTACTACTATAAAAAAATCTTCTTTTAAATTTTTAAATACAAAATAATTTAGCAAATTTTCATAATTTTAATACATTTTTTCAAAATTTGAACTTGAAACGCATGTAAAAATCGTGCATATGTGTCTTTGATATTTTTCATCTGTAACCAGTGTAACCATAACAACTTGTGAGGAACCTTGGATTACATTTTCAAGAATTTGACCCAACAAACAATTTTCTATCGATATTTATAAAAAAAACTAAAAATATTTAAAATTGACAGTGTCTATAAGCTTAAAAAGACTCGAAAAGAGTGTTTCTTAAATTATCATTTTTTATACTCAATGAAATTACTAATATATATTTTATAGGTAATTAAAATTATTGAATTTTTTTAGTTTTTTAATTGTTTGGACATTTTTCAAACATGGTCAAAAAGTTGAAAAATGTAATCCCTCAAAAATCCCTCTTAGTTGCTCTTATAGGAATTTAAAAATACATGCACATTGCACATGATTTTTTCCATCATTTGAAGTTCAAATGTTGACAAAATTATTTAAAATCACGAAATTTTGAAAATTATTTTGTAAGTAAAATTTAATAAAATTTAATTATTAAAATATAATAAAATTTACTTCCAACTAAGTCAAAAAATTGATACCTTTTAGAAACTAACTTACAAGTTGTAACCACTTTAATTAGTTTTTATATAACCTAAGTAATTTGTATATTAATTTAACTTTCCCAGCTTTGAATCTATCTAACTTAAGTACATACTAATGGTTCACTTCTGTGTGCCAGAAACGCACAAAACGTTACTTTGTCTTATTCTTTTTGTGCAGTAATGTCGCAACTATTCATTTTTAAAGCTACAAATTGCGATGAGCAAATTCGGGCCACATAATATATTTCACAAAATTGCACGAAGACGAAGGGGTCCTTTATTTGAAAATTAGACATAAAAAGTCTGAAGTAGACATGGTAGATTGCCCTATATGAGGCGATGTTTGGTCGTAAGTCCAGATTCGGCTTGATGTATACGCGATTAGATCGTAATTCGTAGCTAGTAGATAGTAATAGTCTTGGACTAATATTATACGCTTTACTGCTTTTGTCCCTAGGAAGGGACTTTACACCTGCGGGCAATGGTATATTATGATCTCATACCGAAATAAACACCGGAGAAACGGCGTCTCTCCGAAGCACTTCACTGGAGATATACTTAAAACCAAGTGAAGTGTGCGGGGGAGGGGGGGCCTCACAGTGTATTATGTTATAGTACAACATTTTGCTTAAGTTATACTGAATAGGTCAGCTGCGTTCGGAACGGTGAGCCCGCGGGCTATATTGAAGGTGCTTCAACATTTCCCCCCACCCGAGAACACTCGTGTCGGTTCGGCAGCTGCTTTCGGGCACTTATTATGTTATATTATAATAATAATATTCCTAATGGAAAAAAACACTACGGCGCTCTGTATGCGCGTGGCTTTGTGCGCATGCCTCGTAATATATAGCGGCGTCTGACCTTGTCACGCGTGTAGGTACTGCTCGTAGCGTCGACGACGGCCTTCAGTCGACGTAAAAAAATGTATAATATTTGGTAGGTAAATAATAATTTATTTTGGTATACCTATATAATATAGGTATATACTTATATGAATTCCAACGAGATCGGTAATATTTTAAGTGCCATTTATAACATCAAAAATTAACAATTTAATATTTAATTTAGATAGAATTATGCAACTATTATTCTAAACGGTTATTACCATCCATACATTTGGTTATATTATGCTTATACACGTAGTGGTGTAAATCGTAAATGTATATTATGCTTATACACGTAGTGGTGTAAATGTATATTAGGCCATTCGATAAATTAGTCTATTCGCGAAAATCCTGATCTCTTTGCAAAGGAGTGCTGAGTGGCCCGTTTCGAATAATTTTCCAATTTTCTGGCCGTTTGCGTACAGCCAACTGCAGTTAGGCCATTTAAAAATACTATTTTAAATTTATGAAAAATTATAGAATGCACATTTGAAGACACGATATTAATTATGGATATTCATGTTATTATGTACTATCATAATATATACCTACCTATCTTAATATAATATTATATAATAATAGATTAATACCTACCTACCTACTATTATAATTTATTTATTTTTACAAGTTGTTCTTTTATGTTAATTATAATTATTATTTATGTTATAAACTATTGTATTAGACATCATACAATTAATTATACCTACTAAATAACTATATTGATAAGTAATTAATTGATATTATTAAAAATAATGTCCTTTACAAATCAAGATGTCATGAGAAAACAATTTTTAAAAATAAATAAAATAGCAAGTACCCATTTGTTTTTTAATAACATAAGTTATTACTTATTTATCATTTATCAATATAATATAGTATATCTAAAAATACATAATAAAATAAATACCTAATGATAAAATGTTAAATATTTTAAATTATTACCTATTTTTATTGTAATAATAGGTATTATTTAAAAACATTATTATATTATTATAAGATATATAATTTAATATAGCAATAACTACTGAATAAAACAAATAATTATCAATATAAATTTTCATAATTTAAAAATACTATTTCTAAAGACACTAATTTTCTTTAGTCTCTATACAATGTGACTAAAAATTGCAATGTGTCTGTGGGAAAAAAATGAATGTATCGAAACAGACTTCTCCTTTGAAAATAATCTAGGATTTTTTCGAAAGTACTAATTCCTCGAATTATCTACAACATGTGGGTCACTGCAGTGCAGCCATTATAATATATAACATTATGTACGGTAAATGATGTTTTTACGGAATATATAATAACATTATTTGCCTTAAGATATAAAAATTATTATGTTTCTTTATTGAACAAGACAGGTTCGGGTAGATTTTAATACAAAATTAAGAAATTAAGTTATGCGCTTTCAACTATATTCGAACAACACAACTTTTTCTGTGCGAATTATTCCCTGATTGGAATATTTTGATCTCGTTTTAGAAGACATTATTGGACCACTCCCCAATTTTGTTTAAGTAATTTGTAGTCAGTAGACCTTTTTTTCATTATTGTGTGCTTCATTTCAACAACACAACATAATTTTCAAATAAATGACGAAAATATTTATATGTATCACTGTATACCAGCCATCAGGGCAATAACGTTAATGACGGTGAATAAAATTGTATTTCATTTAACATATTAATTTACCGTAATATATAGAATAATATATTATAAGGTATAATGTATATTCAACACAGCTCGTTGTATGCAAACTTAGAATAAGATTGTTGAAATTGAATGGCTTGAGTAGATTTAGGAAACCATTTAATGTAGAGAAAGATAAATAACACGACTTTATGATTACATATATAGGTAATACTGTAGTACAACTAATATATAATTGTAACATACAACTAAGCCGCATCAGGGACTTTATGCACGGTAAATATAATAATATGACGTTTTGTGAGCGATGAGTATATTTACGTACATCGAAAGGTCATATTTATATGCCTTCATTGACGTCATATACTCATACCTACCTTCCGTACAACAAAAGAAAGTTATGTCCTTCCTAATAGGTAATATTAACTGTGGAAAGTTGATATTCAAATACAATATTGATACGTGCAGAGTGCATACACGTGCTTACAACCTTTAGTGGAATAATAACACATATTTGCTGTCTAAGTATATCTTAAAAAGATTATTGCATTCGGATCAAGTTGACATTCTGTACTTACCTACGCAATCTTTCTGAGGACATGCATTTTGCACAAAACCCAAAGTTTACATAATATTTTTAAAAAATCAAGTTTATATATTTTTTAGATTTTTTTGTTTCCAGAGTATGGGATTACTTATGAGGAACCTTAGCTACAAAATTTTAATATTTTATATACATATTTAACTATGAAATAATGTTGAAATTTCCATGGTTTTTGACGAATTTTATCAATATTTAAACTTGAAATGCTTATAAAAAAAAAATCAGGTAGGTAAATATTAATTAATTTCGTCAAATTTAAACTTATTCAGACGGTCGTCAAATATATTTGTGGTATACGCTCAACTTTTTTCTTTTTGATTCCACTAATAACAACTTATAAGCAACCTATTGCATAACATGTTCAAGCATTTTTATACTAAATCAAAAATGTAATCTTATATAAATCAAAAAAAAACTAAAAATTGTTTAAAATTAAAAATACCTATAAATAGCACAAAATATTTTGAAAATCATTTCATGTCTGGTAAATACGGAAAGTCCCCGTTTTCCCGGTTATTTTGAATAAGACTGGTGATTTTAATTTAATTACCATTGACTCCCGAAAGTACTGACTAGATACAATTTGCTACCAGAAACAACCCCCAAAGTTGAAAATCGATACATTTTTACTGCCCCAAAATGTGATGGAATACACGTATCATTGTAAAATATAAATAGTAAATATATTTAACGCACAGTAGTCTCATTTTTGAATGATATAACAATTTTGGACCACAAATGTAATTTAAACACATAAGAAAGTCGATTTCAAGTAAACTTTATTACGAATTAAAAATATATATTTTCAGAAATGTTACCGGATAACTAGGTTAGTTAATACAATTGGCAAAAGATTGATACTGTTAGACGAAAAAAAAACAAAACAAACAAACAAAATAATTAATATTCGTGTAGCGCTCCGCTATTTCTTTTATGCACTTTATATACAGTAACTATATTCACGTCTAATGATCACTATTGCTACGCACACATTTACACGACACGCACGCACACACTTAGAAAATTGCCTATATTGAACTAATTAAAAACGGTCGGTATCGAATCTTAACTACATTAATTACAACTAATGAGTTCAGAGTTTGTAGTACATCCGACTCGGACATCCAATATATAATAAGATCGGCTAGTGCGCAACTGCGTTGTGATGAGAGGAATGTGTGGTAGCCCAATATAGCTGGAGTCTGTGTTTACCGTGGTCTGCAAAAATTAACCATGGTGAACCCTTGCAAGGGTCCTTTTACAATTTTACATCAGGACGTCCTGCAATCACTCCCAAAACAAAACAAAAAATAATATAAAAACATTATGGCATTATGCTCATTCAAAAACTAAGTATTGAAATTAATACATAAAAAGGCGTAGCATTATAAAAATACATAATTACATTTCAAACGGGTAGTGTTATTATGTTATTATTACAATTATTATATCAACAATCATTTGTGAATCTTGTATAACATTTTCAAGGTTTTTGACTGAGCCTCAAAATGTATATCAACACTTGAAGAAAAAACTAAAACAGTTTTAATTTTCAAATGCCTTTAAATAGCTTAAAATGAAACTAAATATTTTGATTATTTTAGTTCGAAAATGAAATAATAATTTAAGTAGGTAATAGTGATGTTGCAAGTATAATTTCCGGTAAAAAAAAGTTATTATGAATCTTGTATTCAATGTTCAAACCTTAGGTAATAAAATTAAAAATTGTATGAATTTTTACTTTTTAACTTTCATGATTTTGATAAATGTTATTTTAACTTTAAACGCTTCTAAAATAAATGTAACTATGTATTTTTTATTATATTTTTAAATTGTGATATGAACGATTCGAGGTTGATGTATTATTATTTTTCTGATATAATACCTGGGTATTAAGAAACACGTCATCATTGTTACGTTCAGAATTTTTTAATAGTAAATATACCTGTAAAAAAACAAATTTTGAATCGTACCCTTGGACACTGGAAGCTGGACACTTAAAAAATGATTTAATAAAATAGTATCCAAAAATAAAACGTCCGAAAAAAAAACAAAAAAGATTCGCCCGGACAGGGACTCGAACCCTGGACCCTTAGGTTAAAAGCCTAATGCTCTACCGACTGAGCTATCCGGGCTTGTGATCATATTGGTGAAAATGAACATATGTTACTAGTTCATTATTAATAATACTATAATTTCTGTTTTAGTTAAAAAACAGAAGAACACAATCATTGTGAATAAATTCAACGGTTTGTAACTTACACGACAAATATAAAAATTAGAGATTATGCAAAAATTGAACATATTCTTTTTAAAAATCGTTTTTTATTAAGTAAATAAAAATTATTATTTTAATTAATATTATATTTGAAAATTTACAATTACGTCCAAAATGCTGGCGCCTGGCAACAACGTGGAATATTATTTATACAAAAAATGTTAATTTAATTTATTTACTAACTTATAAAATATAGAATTATACATTTATACCACCATACCTATTCATAGTCGTAAGCAGCCACTCTCTATAGATTAAACAGTTCAATGGCCTCCTTGGTATTTTATAATTATAATAAAAAATTTTATAAAACGCATTTTATATTTATAGCCTATAGGAATTCAGAAAACTGAGAAAAGTATAATATTTTTAACGTACCTATAGAAAAATGTTACACATTACGCCTATTTCTCAATTTATCAAAATTAATTTTTTTTAATGAATACCTACCACCCATTTTGCTGTAAATTGTTAAGCAGATTACTTTTTTGAAAATGTCGATCAGTAGGGTCTAAATCAAAATTTGAACGAGTAGGAAAAGTAATAATAGTAACCAAAAGCGGCAATATAGGTAAGTTATTTATTTTAACTTTGTGAAACCGATAAAATGTTAAAACAGGTAATGGCTTGTTAAAAAATAAATATAAATTATATTCACTGCAGTATTGTAATTCAATATTGTAAACAAGAAGTTGCGTCTTTACAACTGTGCAAATAGATCAAATTTATCTTAAGATCCTGAATAATTATGAAAATATTCATTTTTCAGTCGGTTTTGCCCTGTGTTGTTAGATAGGTACTATAGGTAGGTACTAGATAGATACTAACCAAGATACTAAAAGCCCATGATAATAAGTTTAAATAGTTTATGTATGGGGGAAACGGGCAATGATTTTTTTATGATTATAATATTATAATTACCTAATAATTATTATTAATTGCTATTAATCTATTAAAAATTTATAATTCATAGTAATTGTTAAAGTATAATCAGAACTAGGTTAAAAAATGAAATTAATATAACATATTATTTTAGATTCTGAGCGGAGAGATGAATGTATTGATTTATAATGATGTGTTTTTTACGTTTGTAGGTACGTATAATAACATTTATGTACACGATTTATAGTAGAAAAGCGCTTCAATCTTAAGCTTTAAAGGTTGTTTCTAATAACAAATTGGATCTAATTAGTACTTATAAATTATAATGGTACTTTATAATACGGAAGGTAAAAATTGTAAATACTAAATTCTCAGTATTTTTCAAAATAATAGGGAAACAAAAAAAAACTTTAAAAAAAAAACGGAAATTTGTACGTAAAACAATTTTTGCGAAATTGATTTTTATATCTGATATTTTTATATTGATTTCTATATTTGAGTTATTTAATTAAAAATATTGACAACAAATTTTGATATTCCTGTCGTATGCTCGTTCTTCCGCACGTCTACAGTCATATTCGGTTATCAATAAATATATAAAGGTCGAAATAATAATTTATTTAATAATAATAAAAAATATACCTATATGTTTAAATATTATCTAGTAAACATCATTCAATAATACATAAACATTAAACGAATAAGTAAATCACACTCTATAAAATTTAACTATGTTCATAAATACATAATAATTTATTTTTACTAATTGTTTACATTATTATAACATTACGTGTGTACAAAATAACTATCAACAAATATTTATAAGGGCCAGTTGCACCGTCTCTGATTAAAGTTAACCGGAGTTTAATCAATCGAATTTTCCCGGTTAAATATCTGTTAACAGCTGATTAAGCTTAATCTAATTTTAACCGTAGACGATGCAACTGGCCCTTATACTATTATAATATTAAGTGATTTGACGTCTCTAATAAAGTGGTTTCCCACGACGCGCGGCTCGCCTCCGTCACGGCTCGTGTGGGCCATGGTATCATATTATTATTATTAGGTATAGGCCTGCCCCGAGAATGGTAAGCGATCTTTTGGCACGAATGCACCATCCGCGTGGCTCGTCAGTCGTTACTCGTCAGTCGTTGTTTGAACCCGGTTTAGAAAACATTTCAATTAGAGTCATCTTTATAATATTTCAGACGTCACAATCGCTCTGCTAAATGTGATGGCAGCAATAAATATGGTGACCTACCATGCACTTTTTTTAGCTATACCAAGTTTTAAATCTCCCAATAACATAATATATAACAGCACGTGTAAAATTTTTTTTTTCAAGAGAGAGAGAGAGAATGAGAGAGTGAGAGCCACAGTGTCCTTAAGAAGGAGTTAGGAGTATAACATTCAATAAGACCAATTACCTCTGACTGAATAATTAAATTGACATTTTTGGATAACAGTTTACATAATATTAACAACTTTAATTAGGATAAAGTTTAAAGTCGCCACCGTCGATTCGGTGAGAATGACTCAGTAGGTTAGCTTAGGTGGGTAGACAACATATTATTTAAGGTAGACAGCTACGATAAGAATACCAACATTTTTGGAGTGAATGCTTCACCTTCTTACGCTGTGTCAAATTCTCGCGTTATTAACTCACGTTGATAACCGTTGCCGACGTAAATGTTTAGCCATATTTTTTACATAATATAGACTGTCGACTGCCATGCTCGTAGATAATTAATAATACATACATGGTTAGGACATACCATGTATTTAAGTGTGATCGAAGAGCATAATAGATACCAAAGTAGTTACATATTATAATTAAAGAGTGGTATCATAACAAACCGTGATAAGTGACACCACAATACAAACATTAATATATTATTTTAGATTTTATTTTTAATAATAAATTAAAAACATTGTCAAAATAATAGGTACCTAAGCACAATGATCAAAAAACCTGTATGTGTCAGTACGCACGCCAGAAGTGAATACCTACCACGGGTATGTAGTGGTGGAAATGGTTTAATTGAACGATAATATAGGTACAAACTACAAACCTAACATATTATATTAATACATATTTTGATGTATACGTATACCATATTTAGCCACATTTGACCGTACAAATACAGTAATTACCGTACACCTGATTACACGTAACAGCGAACTACCGGAGCCCACCTCCTTGCCAGAGCCACAGAATATAATATATAATACGCGGGGTATGGGAAGCACTGTGCGGCACTCTACTATTTCGTTTAAGTATTCCTCGCTACACTAAACGATACTCAAAAACAAATATAACATTTTTTTTTTATATAAATCCTATCAAAGTTAAGTATTCACTTCGGTCGTGTGTACTGACTACTGACACACACGAGTAATTTATAATAAAAAATTGGATCTAGTTGGGGGGGGGGGGGAGTAAGGGGGTTAACTTTAAAATGGCGTATTATTTAAATATGTACCAATTTACATACTTGTTAGTCATATTATATATTTTGACGGCTTTAATTATACGCACTACTTTTGAGAAATCAAATTGTTTATAAAATTTATTTGCGTGAAAAAATATCATAATATTATGCAACCATATTTTGTAACCTATCATAAGCATAAACTCAGACGAAGTACGAACTACAAATTTACATGTATTATAAAATAACAGCTGTTATAGTCCATAGAAAATAAATCATTTATTTGACTCTAATAAAAACTAAAAGTGTAAACTGAAGATTTATTAAGAATAAAAATGATTGTTGTCAATATTACCTATGTGGTATTTTTAAAAAACGTCGATCGTGATAATAAAAATAAAATGAACGATGGTGGGCTGCACTACCCGATTATTTTTGTAATCTTTAAAATAAAAAGAAATGTTCAAAAATATATCACCGAACGAGTTCAATAAAAATCGCAAAAAATTCGCCCGGACAGGGACTCGAACCCTGGACCCTTAGGTTAAAAGCCTAATGCTCTACCGACTGAGCTATCCGGGCATGTTGAAAATCGAGCGTTTTACGAGTATATACATTTAATACATACATTGACATTGGTCACCGGTGACTTGAGTATACAATTTAAATCTAATAGGTTCCTACATTGACATATTATTTTAATATTATCTATGATAAATTATATTATTGTTGCAGAGAAATACTGATAAGTATTTTATGTGTGGTACTAATAGCATAAATCTTTTTTATACAACATAGGTATTCTGGTAGTCTTATTGATTACTTTATTACTTTACTAACCTACTGGCTATTAAGTAATCTTAATCATGTTATATTATACCTATATTAATTACGTTGTTTAATTGGTGTTCATGGAGGGATCACATTAATAAATTGTCCTAATTTAGATTCTGAGCGGAGCGATTAATGTAGGTACACATTGATTTTACAATGATGTGTGTGTTTTTTTATTGTGCATGTAGATCGTAGGAAATAGGAATGTAGGATCTAATATCTTAATGTACCTACGATTTATACACGATTTAGAGGGGGAAAAGGCTTCGATCTCCAACTTTAAACCCTCGATGGCGTTGTTTCTGGTAACAATTTGAAACTAGTTTGTACTTAAGGGAAGTAAAAAATAAAAATTGAAAATTATCGGAAATCTTCCAAATAATCATAATAAACAAAAAAAAAAATAAGTCAAAACGAAATTATTACGCAAAAACAGTTTTTGATCAAGTTAATTCAATTTTGTCGTTGTAATTAAAAAAAATATCGTATAGGTATACAGACTTGAAAATTAAATCAAATTAATTTCAAGTTGAAATTATCACCAATAATATTCATATTATAATTTATTAGACATTATACATTTTTTTCAAAATATTTGGGCACGTTTTTTGCACGCTATTTATAAATATTTGAAATGTATTCATTTATACGACGTAGAATCGATGAGCAACTTCCTATGGTTTACGTGTAAAAGTTTCTTGATTTACATTTTACTCAATGAATGATTGATTTACACAATTTAAATAAAACTTACTATAGTAGATACAAGATACATATTATAAATGTTTTACTTATACCTAATTATGACGTGTTTAAGACAATTATGTGGTTTTAAATTTAATATATTATCTTGTTATTATGTACCTAACATAAGGCTATACGCCTATTATACCGCTTAATTCAATAGATCAGGGATGGAAAACGTTTTTAATTTTTTTGTTTTCGCTTTTGTTAATTGATTTGAAAAATATCGTTTTTGTTTAACGTTTTTAAACGTTTTTGATTAATGTTTTTAAAAACGTTATTTTTTTATATTGTTTTGGATTAACGTTATTTTCTTATTGTTTCCAAATAAAGTTTTTGATTATATATTTTAATATTATATTCTTATAACTTATAACTTTTAAGTTATAATAGTAACGTGCAATATAGAAATTCATTTAAAAGTTGAAAATTAAAATTAATTATTATATAAATATATAAAAAAAACGATATTATCAAAAACGTTAATCAAAAACAATATATATTATATATATTGTATATTATAATATTCTTATAACTTATAACTTTTAAATTTTAAGTTATAATAGTAACGCGCAATACAGAAATTAACTTAAAAGTTAAAAATTAAAATTAATTATTCTTAATATTTAAATTTTAAATCAAAATTATAATTTATATAAAAATTAGAAAATTCAAAATTTCTGATTAAAAATTTAAGTGTTTTTAAATTTAAAGATTAAAAAGTAAAGACAAGTGAATTTTTTTCAAATTTTTTTTTATGGTGTAATTTAATAATGTATAATACTATAATTTATTTTCGTTTTCGTTTTTGATTTCGTTATTAAATTTTTTTCGGTTTTTGGGATTTTTTGTTATCGTTTTTCAGTTGTTTTTTGTTTTATTAATTGTTTTCGTTTTTTTGTTTCTTGGGGTTCCGTACGTTTCCCTACGGAAGCCTATTACTTTCGCTCAGCTGTCCGTCCGTCCGTCCGTCCGTCTGTCTGTCACCAGGCTGTATCTCATGAGCCATGAAAGTTAGAAAGTTGAAATTTTCACAGATTATGTATTTCCGTGGATGATATAACAACAAATACTAAAAAGGGGGAGAGGAGCAACCACGGTAGGTGCTAAAACGGGAATTTTGAGATTTCAGATCGAAATTTTTGTTTATAAATAGGTAGTTGCCATGAGTGACGTCATATAAAATGATTCGTTCTATAAATTTCAATACAGAATTATAGTGAATCGTTTTAAGTCGTTGCCACGGGCACATACAAACCATTTATCTTATAAATTGTGTTTATTATTTACCTACATACATTTAAATACAAAATAAATTACATAAAGTTTCTATTCAAGAGATGAAAATATTGAATATTGAATTATGATACGGAATCTGTCGTGCGCGAGTCCGACTCGCACTTGGCCGGCTTTTTTTCGTTTAATAACGTTATTTAAAAACGTTTTCCATCCCTGCAATAGATACAATATGAATTTACCTAATAAAACTGAGTTCGCAGCATATTATATTATTATCACAATACCCACAGGGACATACCAAATTTTACGAAATTTACGATTTTAGTTTTATATACTATGAATAAACTAGAAAGTACATGAATACAACTCAGATGACATTTAAGACATTTCAGCGATTGTCATCGTTATTCGTTTTACACTTAAAAAATAGGTATACCTAACATAAAAATATGCAAAAAAACATACGCCTCAGTTCTGACTTTGGCTCTATATGATGCCACGCACGAATATTTTCAAAAGCTTGTATCTCGTTAAATAGCTAGAGTTGACGTATTAGACCCAAACCTTATTTCTTAGATTATAACGTACCTACTTTAAATCTAATCAAATTTTTTTTATTGTTATCTGATGTCCTTTAATTTAATGTTTTATAAGTATACTTAGGTATAGGCAGCATTTGTGGCTGCATGCCTGTCGAGTGTCAACACGTATTCGTCCAAGAATTAAAGAAATATTTTGTGTAAACCGTCAAGCACAAATTACTCATTAGATGTATAGGTTAGGTTAGATACCTATTTATTTTTCAGGTCACCTAATAATAAAATATAGCGTAATCAATAATAGTATTAATATGTATAAATGCATATTAACTAATAAGGTACAATTTTGTTTATCTAATTTGGCCAAAAAATTAAATTATTAACGACCTAAAAAAATGTTTTCGTTGAAGAAAAAGTTGATTGTAACGTATATATAATATGTGCCGTGAAGATTATGTGCAGAAGAACGTTTAGTGCGTGTTTGAAAAAAAGATTGAAAACCACTGCATTACAGGGACGTAATATAATGAATGACGAGGTCCAGCAGAGCGGTTATATACCTACTTGCCCACTGTTTTTTATACACTTTTAAACTCTAATATTGTTTACAGATCCCGAGTGGTTTTTAAAGGTTTTAATTAAATGGTAAAGAAATGCTAATCTATTCATTTTTTCAAAAATAAACCATTTAATATAATGTAAAAGGTAGGCATATATTATATACATAAACATCTATTAATATTATACTCCGTTGATTTTTTGACTCCATGCGAATAGTTAAGGATCTTAGCATGCTGTTTTTGCTTTCAAACTAAATAATCTACGCCCCAAATTATTATTCAATTAAAAATAAAACTTTTTCTACGTTTCTCATAGCAATTAGCTCGAATTCGAATGGCGGCCCTTTTGCCACGTTAAATACTGTATAATAGAGTATTAGAGTAGATCGTATACAATGCTCGAATATATACATTAAGACCACTAGGATTTTAGATAGAATAATTATCCAAAGTTTAATACACACAAACTGCAGTAGCGTACGCTAAATTTTTCAATGAAGGAGGGGCTTGAAAATTTCTTACAGTTGTCACAACTCGCATGGTTAGGTTTGAAAAATAAAGTATATCTAGCGGTGAAGCTGTCCTAGTATTCTTAATGATATGCAACATAAAATATACATAAAATGACAAAAATATATAAAAAAAGGTGGGTAAGTGGATGTTGTTCTACTGTACAGTAAGTTACAAGTGGGTCACTGTATAATGGATAGTATTATAAGAAAAACGATTCTGAGCGGAGACAGTATGTCAGTCTAGGTAAAAGGTATCTTATATACTTATCTATGGTATTAAAAAAAAAATTGACCAATAATAGGTATCTATAATAAATTCCAAATTAATCATATCACAATATCCATTAGGTACTTATAACGCGTTATACATCAACAACAAATCGTGGTACTATCATAGATATATAATAGTATACTTTCGAAGTTTCAATAATATAAAATCACAACAAAATAACTAAAATAGTTATTCCTAGGTGGAATCTTGTTTTAAATTTTCGATCCTTAGATATAAAAGTTGAACATTTTATGAATTTTTAACTACAAAATAATTATTCAATTTTAAATTTGATAAATTTTGTCAACATTTTAACTTCAAATGTTTATAAAAAAAATTGTGCCTATGTATTTTTAATATTTTTCAACTGCTATTGTAACAATATATCAGGAGGCTTGTATTAAATGTTTACACTTTTTGGCCGAACAGATAAAACTTTATTGATATTTATAGAAAAAAAAACTAAA
>NC_042493.1:61743941-61750452 GCF_005508785.2 Acyrthosiphon pisum
CCACATAGCGACGTAATCCGCTACTTCCTGAAATTTGGGATCTACATTGAACAGTTTACGGAAAATGCATCTAACCGTATCAGCTTGTCCTTTTTATAATAATAATAATCTTTATTGTCAATATTGTCAATATATATATAATATTTTACAAATAGTTAACAAAAACTAAAATAAAACAATTAATGACGCCGCCCCAAAAGCTTTTTGCTTCAAAAATTTAGCTATAATAGGTATTAATAATAAATTTCAAATTAATCATATCACAATATCCATCAGGTAGCGCGTTATACATTAACAACAAACCGTGGTGCTATCATAGATATATAATAGTATACTTTAGAAGTTTCAAGTACCCACAAATAATATTATACAATCATTACAATCACAACAAAATAAATAAAATATTTATTCCAGGTTTTTTAATATGTAATTTCGTCCAAATTTGAACTTAAAATGACTATAAAAATAAACTGTGTAAATGTATTTCTTAGAATTTTGGCAACAGAATTAAATATTTACGTGGAATCTTGTTTTAAATTTTAAATCCTTAGATATAAAAGTTGAACATTTTATAAATACAACTACAACTACAACTACAAAATAATTATACAATTTTAAATTTGATAAATTTGATAAATTTTGTCAACATTTTAACTTCAAATGATTATAAAAAAAATTGTGCCTATGTATTTTTAATATTTTTCAACTGCTATTGTAACAATATATCAGGAGCTTTGTATTAAAATTTTACACTTTTTGGCCCAACAGATAAAACTTTATTGATATTTATAGAAAAAAAAACTAAAAAAATGAAAACTGAAAATGTCCGTAAACAGCTCAAAAAGAGTCAAAATATTTTCAAAATTGTATCGTGTATAGGAAATGGTATTATAAACATTCAGTAAAATTTTCATGGATCTACAGTTTTCGTTTTTTAATTACAACAAAATAAGAAAAATCGCTACGTGAGAAATCGAGTGAATATCAA
The DNA here is from genome assembly GCF_005508785.2 of Acyrthosiphon pisum. NCBI lineage: Eukaryota > Metazoa > Arthropoda > Insecta > Hemiptera > Aphididae > Acyrthosiphon > Acyrthosiphon pisum. Next base: position 61,744,930 of record NC_042493.1, read on the forward strand.
ATGTTGTAAAAATTTGAATTTCAAACGATCATAAAAATTTAATTTGACTTTCTTAGAGATATTTTTTGTTTGATAAAGGTAGATAATCTTATAAGGAATCTTGTATTACATTTAAAAATCTTAGATCTAAAAAGAAAAATTTTTACGAATTCTTAACTCAAAATAATTTGCTAATTTTCGTGATTTTTCCATATTTTTGAACTTTAAATGCTTATAAAAAAGAACTGTGACTATAAGGATTTTTAATATTTTTCATCTGCTTTTGAAACAATATACTAGGAGCATTTTATTAAATTTTCAACGTTTTTTAATCAACAAATAAAATTGTATTGATATTTTTAGAAAAAAAAAATGAAAACTGACAATGTCCGTAAAGAACTCAAAATAAGTCAAAATATTTTGAAAATGTTATGGTATATAGAAAATGCTAATATAAACATTCAGTCAAAATTTCATGTATCTACGGTCATTTTTTTTAAAGTTACACCAAAAACCAAATTCAATTTTGTGAAAAATCGATTTTGCGTAAAAATTCCCGTTTTTCCTTAATTTTTCTTTGGTTTTTCTTAGCGCTTTTGAAAATTACTGGGAATTTTAAATTTTGACCTCCCCAATGCACCAACGATATTTGCTTTCCAGTCGAACAAGATACTGAAGTTGAAAATCGAAGCATTATTTCGACTACTTATCGTGTACACAGACACAAAAAAAAAATAATAATAATAATAATAAAAAAAACATCATTGTAAAATCAATACATTCATCGTTCCACTCAGAATCTAAAACTGAAAGTGATAAATAACGATAAATAAACTTGTTTGGTTGTCAGGATTCTGAATTATAAATAAGAAACACTATCAACTGCAGGTTTATTAAAGACAATTAAACAAAACCGCGGCGCCTAAGTGTAAAACGGACAAGTTATAATAATATTAGCAACAGTTCGTCCGGAGCCACAGCTACATGACGTCATGCCCGGCGGTAACGGCGAAACAAAACGATTCATAATAGAAACGGTTTTTAGAGTAAAGAGGAACTATAAAAAATACAATATACGGATTTTAGGTAAAGAGGAACTATCACGATATTACACGGCTTTTATGAGTAAAAGAGAAAACTTACATACCATCGTAGCGCAAGGTGTCCTAGAGGATTCTTTATGAAGTCATATAACGGCAATTAGCCCGAATACGGCGGCGGAGGCCGGACCGGTAGGCCGTACAACAATGTAGCCGTAATGCCAAAAATAAAGCTAACAAAACTGAGTAACATAAAAATAATAATGGGCAATAACATACAATTATATTATTATTTTGTCTAGTCTAATAACTTCGGACGTTTAGGTGAGATAATATTTTAAAATTGTTGTACAGCTTCAACTCCTGTAAATTGTTCTTGATTTACTTATATTGGCTATAGGCTATAGCTAATCCTATTTACTACAGTTGAAACTTGAATGTATAAAACAAAAAATTATTATTATTATATGATTAATGGGTGGAGGGAGGTTCAGCATGCAAAAACACACTTTTTTTCATAAAATTTACAAAAACGTCTTGGGAGCGTTCGTTCCAATATTTTATATTTCCATCTATTATAGTTATGTCTAGGGCTAGGATTTTGTAGCATTCGCATTTTCTTCATAGTATTACAGGACATAGCTAATCAAAAACAAAATTCGATTCATTCATCACAGAGTTCAAATATGCAATTTTGATTTTGCTTTTTTTGCATTTTCTTATGATATTCATAAATAAATGCTTTTTTGGTACTTTTTTGTCAGTTTATTAGCTTTTTAATTAGTTTTTGTTAATTATACGCATACCTATTTAACAATTTTAGAACATTTACGTACATTTTTATCTGAATTATTATATTTTATTAATTAATTTTAATTGTATTATTACCTAAATATATTTATTTCGTGATTTCGTAGTGAAATATTATCGCCTTATCGGAAAATATTTCTGAAAATAGATTTTTAGATCTTGTCAAAGTGATTACCGAGTGGGGAGTAGTGGTTACATAATACGTTGACATTTATCGACATTTAATAAAACAATTTTTAATTTATTTTTCTTAATATTTATAAATTGTGCTTAGTTGTTCTAAGAATTACTTGGTGTAAACATATAAAAATGTGTTTAATAAATTATTTTTTGATATTAAAAATATTTTTCAGCTAAACTTAAAAATGTTCAAGTCTTTTTAAGTTGCATTTTCTTGGTTAAAATGCTTTTTTTTTGTAGCATTATTGGCAATTTTACAATTCCTTTATTGTAGGTTTTTAGTGCTTTATTTTCCTAGCCCTAGACTTATGTCTTAAGAGGACGTTGCGCCCGCATGTTGTCACCGTCTTACACACGTACGGCAAAGCAAAAACGTTTTGGCGCAGGAAAGAACCGAGAAGGCTACAGTAATAACTAAGAAACGAAATTTTTACCACATATAAAGGAGAACTTTGGTTGTGCAATATCGTTTTTATTTTTTTGATATCACTCATACGAAAAAAGTTCTTATTGTTTCAAAATCCATTATTATTTGTGTTTTTCAAACTTTAATAACTTATTTTAAAGTTCCGATAACGAAAATATAAAAACTATATTACACAGCCAAAGTTCTCCTTTTTATGTGGTGAAAATTTCGTTTCTTAGTTATGACTGTAGGGTTCTCGGTTCTTTCCCGCACAAAACCGTTTTTGCTATGTTGTAAATATATTAATTGTAAGACGGAGAGACACACGCGGGTGTAACGTCCTCTTAAATCTTTAGGAAACTGGAAAATCAATGTACAAATTATAGTTTTGAGAAAAAAAGTATATGTAAAACAAAAATTAACACAACGATGTCTTTATATAGGCATTAAATATTTTTTTCTTATATTATAAAAAAAAATAATAATGTTATTGTACATAATTAAAATGAAAGAAATGATTAGTTATGATTTATACGTAGTATTATATACGTATATATTTTTAAAAAAATAAAATATAAATTGAAAAAAATGTATAAGCTTTTAGGTATTTATTATTATTTAATTTTTTCTGATCTTAATTGTATTAATAATATTAATTTAGATAAATTTAAAACGTTCTCATAGATTGGAGATTATTTTGAAAATAAAGTGATAGTTTTATCAAATTTTGCTTTATACCTTTACCTAGTTGTCAATTCTAATTCGATTTTCAATAATGCCAATATCAATATGCCATTGCAAAACACCTTTCTTGGTTCAGAGTTGACCTTAAATACTTTTTCTAATTAAAACAAGATACATTTTTGAGCTGTAATAATTGCTTTTAACAGAAGTTTAGAAGAAGAACATACATTTATTTATATTTTGATACAATATTAATACACAATAATAATATGTCAAATGTCAATATAACATTGCCCCATGCCCTAAATCAGAGTTTCTCAACCTATGGTACGCGTACCACTGATACTCGGAAAGCTCGTAGATGGTACGATAAGAACATCTTCCTTAGTAAAAAAAAAATGGAATGGATCATTAGAAATTCACAATAGAAATTATTTGGTATATTTGATATTTTTAATAATATATTATTATAATAATAATTTTACATATTTAATTTTCTTTTTATGCATTATCATAATTTTGTAGTTCCTAATAAAATAAAATTCCGTATACATGTAAAATAACATTTTTGATAAACAAATAAAACATTATTTGGTCAAGTGGTACATGAAAATTTTCAAACTGTATAGGTGGTACGCGTATATAAAAAGGTTAAGAACCGCTGCCCTAAATAGACCAACAAATTGCCACCCCGGGCCAGGCACATATAGCCAGGAGGGCTGGGTAGGTCCCCTTAAATTTATTTCGGCCCAGGGCCAACCATCTCCAAATTCATATTCAAATTATTTTAACTAAATAATAAAAACATGGTTATGACATTAAATAAATCTATTGTGATAGCTATTCGATGATATAATTTATTATGATTTTATTATTATTATATAACTTATATATAGATATATTAAAATATTCAATCATATATTTGTAAAAACGTTATTTTAAAGTTAAATATTGGGTCTATTCATTTTAGAAAATTTAAATTTACTTTCAATAAGTAATACATTTACTTTTTTGCATGACACTTGAACGATGACCATCAGATTATATGTTAATACATTACAACGAAACGTATTAATCACTGACCTAACAAATGCTAAAAAAATCGTTCAACTTAATCTGATACTACTGAGTACCGATACTAAAAATATAAGTTCCACCCCGTATGGTTAAAATAAATTTAATACTGCTTAAAAATTAATTTTGATTAGTATTTACCTAAATAAGAAAATAATTTTTTTAACATACCAAAGGTAAATTTTAATTATTAAGATTCTTGGTACCATTGGAATTTATCTCCCCAGGGAGGGGAGGAGGTTATCGATGGAAGCCCTCTACAAACTCTACAAGTTTCTCCTAGAAAATAAATTATGGAAAATGACACAAGGGCCCAAAATTGTGTACCCTTCTAATAGAAATGTTCTGACTACGTGCCTAAGTGCAAGTAATAGACGTGACGGCGTGAAGTGATATTGTGAGTTGCCACTCGTTATTATAAATTATACCTACCTAATTATGTGAGAAAATGACGCCACGACGTTTGCTCTCACATCCACACCACATCGCTGTAATCAGAGCTTGATTTAGAATTTTTGAGGCACGGGACAAAAGCAAACGGGCCTATTTTATAAATTGTAAATTAAACAATATTCCAATGTAAGGCATAGGTAAATTACAAAATCTTAACAAATTTTATAAATTTTTTCTAGCCTTTTGTAATTTTCTTATGAAAATGCATCAATAACATTCCCGAAATAAATGTTTGCAATGATGTAATTTTTAATGGACAAGGTTTCTAAAGGATACAATTTTTTAATTCTTCTTCCTTTTTTGTTTTAATTTTCCTTTATTTGAGCCACTGAAGTATTTTTAGGTAATATTTTTTTAAATAAAAAATATAACAATGTACCTACTAATAAATAAAATAAATTACAAAAAATGGACAAGTGTGACTCTATGTACATGAGCGGTTCTATTTTCCGCCAAAAACGAGATACCGTTTTCCTCCAATGTCCATTTTCCTCCACATTATTTTAGACTATATAATTATGTCTATTTTCCTTCAATATATTATCCAGTGTTGTAGTATTACGTTCCGTATTATAAAGATAGAGTAAGGCTAGGATCCAGAGCTTGCAAACGTTACAATAACGTTATATTTGACAAAATACGATTGCAATTTGTAAACATAATTATAACAGAAAACGATAATCAAAAATAATAAAATACGGTAAAACAAAACATAACTATTAAAAAAATATATTATATATCATTAAACAAAACATAACGTCAAACGTAATTTATAAAATATCATTAAACGAAAAATAGGGCTATTACCTGCCGGCATTAGTTATTATTTTTAAATTTTATAGGTATTGACACCGTTTTAAATAACGATAAACGCAAAACTTGTAGGTATAACGTTTT
>NC_042493.1:61750552-61752431 GCF_005508785.2 Acyrthosiphon pisum
AGTTCTGAATAACGATAGTTGATAAACACAAAATTGAGTTAACGCAAAAGTTGAATAACATTTTAATTCTAAATAACGATAAACGCAAAAATTGCGTAACGTTTTAATTGTAAATAACATAAAACAGAATTTTTTTTCAAATGTAAGCTCTGCTAGGATCAGATTTTCGGTTGATACATCCTGGTAACGGCTATATCTAGGTATATCAGTTGTCGATTAAGCCTAATAAAAAAAATTTTTTATTTTTATGATAGGCATAAATTATTTATATAAACTATTTTATTAATTAATTTATTATTTATTGGAGGAAAATAGACAGTGGAGGAAAACGGTATGTCGTTTTTGGAGGAAAATGTGCTCTGTACATTAGGTGTCTAGAAAAGACACCTTAAATTGTTAGTGGATGTGCTAAATTTAAATTTAATGATATAAAATATTTGTTTACGAATAACGGCTCTAAGTTTTAGTTCTGTCAACCTATTACTTATTAGTAGGGCTCGGATTTCAATGCATTTGCATTTTTTTATTTTGGGATATCTTACGCGATGCTTTCCAAGCTACTAATATGTTTCAAATACTTCGCGTTCTAACCACAAACATTTTTGAGGCTATTTTTTGCTTTTTTTGCATTTTTAGCATTTTTAGCAGATTTTATTATTTTTAAGGCATTTTTTGATGTTTTTAATGCATTTTTTAATTTTTTAAGATATTTTTAGAAATATAAGTAGTATAGTACCAGAGGCGCCATTTGGGGGGGGGGGGTGGCAGGGTGTGCACTCGCACACCCTGTAATTTTGTTGTCCACAATTGGCCTAGGCCTAATTAATACTATGACCAGATTGTCAAACTTTAATTGTGCATGCACCGCAGCTATTCACTGATAATCATAAATAATATTATAATATTGTGTTCTTTAATTTGATAATTGATAAATTGATATCGGTATCACTTTATCCACTGGCACACACAAATATGTGTAAATGGTAAGTGGCTACTGTCAGGGGTGGACTGGCTATTTTTGGCCCGGGGTGCAAAATTAATTAGGGGCCCGTAATTTTTTTTCAGACCTACCTAAATTAGGAAAGAGCCCTTAGTTTTATAAGTAAATATAAAAAAAAAATTAAGAATAACATGTTGTTTATTTGTAGAGATGTTGAAATATGTTATTTTATTTTTATTTTGTATAATACCGTATTATACCAGTATTATACCGTATACCGACTGTGGTAATCGGGGGCCCGGGATGCTACTTGGTGTATAGCACCCTGGGCCAGTCCACCCCTGGTTACTGATAGACAAAAGACATAATAATAATAATATGCATCTATTCTATCTATAAATATCTTTACTATACACTATACAGTATATACCTACACAGAATGTATGAACGGTAAAATGTAATGTGTTAACTATAAAAATATGTTTTTGATACTGTAATGAATCTGTAATGAAAAACTGAAAACACTAGAAACGTTTTTTTAACAATTGGCCGGGAGATGGGAAAAAATTGGCCTCTTTAATTGTTTGCACACCTTAAAAAAAAACTGAAATGGCGCCACTGTATAGTACTACGTAATATACTACCTAATATAAATTATTTTCATTTTGAACTATTTTAACTTATTTAACATCCGGTAATCCGGTTTTAAATTAGACAATCTTTATTTCCATCATCCAATCAGCCAATTTTATTGCATACAACTAAACTTTTATAGGAGTATTTTCTCATCGAGCGATAATATTATATTATCAGAGGCGCGCGTAGCCGTTTGTCCAGGGACGGACTGGTCCAGGTGTGCTAGTGTGCCGTAGCACACCGGGCCGGCTTATACGTGTGGGCTGGGCCGTCGGGGCATTTGAAATTGTGAACATTTTACGA
>NC_042493.1:61752481-61757507 GCF_005508785.2 Acyrthosiphon pisum
CTATATCCATTTTAAAATAAAAAAAAAGGTAGTTAATTTGAAGAATAAAAATATCATTGATTACAAAGCAATACTTTTTATTTAATGATTTTATTCTCTTACTTTTAAAGACCATACATTCTTGTTTTAAGTAAAAGAGATATTAAAATAATTAAAATCGAATATTTAGTTGAAGTAAAATAGTTTTAATTTAATTACATTATTATCTTAGTTTTAAAAACATTGTGTCTTTATTATTAAGTAAAAATGTTTTTAAAATAATAATAGTTGATCAATTAATTTGAGTATCTTTTTTTTAATTAAATGATTTGATTTTCTTATTTTCAAAAGTATTATTTTCTTATTACAAATAATAATTGTATTAAAATAATGATAATTGTGTTATTATTGAACCCTTAAGATTTAATTGAATTAAATCTGTACATTTATTTATTTTTATGGTGAAATTTCATAGGCTCGAAATCATCACCTTTTTTCTTTAATTTTACAGTCGTTTTTCATTATTCTGACGACACTTTTCTCTGAGTGTTTAGTTTTTGCATTACCGGATATATAATATTTCGTTAAAATATTTTATCACATTGTAAATTGTTACCATAACAAATATTAATCATTGACATATAAACAGGTTTATGACTGTAACCTTTTTGATATCAACATTTTAGATTCGTAAAAAGCGGGATACCAAAAACCCGGTGACTTACAAAGAAAACAGCTGTAATCACCAGCGTAACTTTGACCAGTCACAGACTAGATAATATAACCGATTGATGAGATATAATCGATAATAACCAGCAATACGGTGCCCGGTAAAATAATTAAAATAACCGATTACGATAATCAAATAACCGTACCGATATTTGGTGCGCATGCGCAAAGGCTTGTTTTGGTAAATAACGTTAACGGGTTCATACGTTATTTTTAACCGGCGTTGTGCAAAAACTCTCTAATAATAAAATACGGTAAAACAAAACATAACTATTAAAACAATATATTATATATCATTAAACAAAACATAACATCAAACGTAATTTATAAAATATCATTAAACGAAAAATAGGGCTATTTTACCTACCGGCATTTATTATTATTTTTAAATTTTATAGGTATTGACACCGTTTTAAATAAGGATAAACGCAAAACTTGTAGGTATAACGTTTTAGTTCTGAATAACGATAATTGATAAACACAAAATTGAGATAACGCAAAAGTTGAATAACATTTTAATTCTAAATAACGATAAACGCAAAAATTGCGTAACGTTGAAATTGTAAATAACATAAAACAGAATTTTTTTTCAAATGTAAGCTCTGCTAGGATCAAATTTTTGGTTGATACATCCTGGTAACGGCTATATCTAGGTATATCAGTTGTCGATTCAGCCTAATAAAAAATATTTTTTATTTTTATGATAGGCATAAATTATTTATATAAACTATTTTATTAATTAATTTATTATTTATTGGAGGAAAATAGACAGTGGAGGAAAACGGTATGTCGTTTTTGGAGGAAAATGTGCTCTGTACATTAAGTGTCTAGAAAAGACACCTTAAATTGTTAATGGATGTGTTAAATTTGAATTCAATGATATAAAATATTTGTTTACAAATAACGGTTCTAAGTTTTAGTTCTGTCAACCTATTACTTATTAGTTATTAGTAGGGCTCGGATTTCAATGCATTTGCATTTTTTTTTTGGGGATATCTTACGCGATGCTTTCCAAGCTACAAATATGTTTCAAGTACTTCGCGGTCTAACCACAAACATTTTTTGAGGCTATTTTTTGCTTTTTTTGCATTTTTAGCATTTTTAGCATTTTTAGCAGATTTTATTATTTTTAAGGCATTTTTTGATGTTTTTAATGCATTTTTTAATTTTTTAAGATATTTTTAGAAATATAAGTAGTATAGTACCAGGGGCGCCATTTTTTGGGGGGGGGCAGGGTGTGCACTCGCACATCCTGTAATTTTGTTGTCCACAATTGGCCTAGGCCTAATAATACTATGGCCAGATGGCCTTCAGTTTGCCAATCTTTAATTGTGCATGCACCGCAGCTATTCACTGATAATCATAAATAATATTATAATATTGTGTTCTTTAATTTGATAATTGATAAATTGATATCGGTATCACTTTATCCACTGGCACACACAAATATGTGTAAATGGTAAGTGGCTACTGTCAGGGGTGGACTGGCTATTTTTGGCCCGGGGTGCAAAATTAATTAGGGGCCCGTAATTTTTTTTCAAACCTACCTAAATTAGGAAAGAGCCCTTAGTTTTATAAGTAAATATAAAAAAAAAATTAAGAATATCATGTTGTTTATTTATAGAGATATTGAAATATGTTATTTTATTTTTATTTTGTATAATACCGTATTATACCAGTACTATACCGTATACCGACTGTGGTAATCGGGGGCCCGGGGTGCTACTTGGTGTATAGCACCCTGGGCCAGTCCGCCCCTGGTTACTGATAGACAAAAGACATAATAATAATAATATGCATCTATTCTATCTATAAATATCTTTACTATACACTATACAGTATATACCTACACAGAATGTATGAACGGTAAAATGTAATGTGTTAACTATAAAAATATGTTTTTGATACTTTAATGAATCTGTTATGAAAAACTGAAAACACTAGAAACGTTTTTTTTAACAATTGGCCTGGAGATGGGAAAAAATTGGCCTCTTTAATTGTTTGCACACCTTAAAAAAAACTGAAATGGCGCCCCTGTATAGTACTACGTAATATACTACCTAATATAAATTATTTTCATTTTGAACTATTTTAACTTATTTAACATCCGGTAATCCGGTTTTAAATTAGACAATCTTTATTTCTATCATCCAATCAGCCAATTTTATTGCATACAACTAAACTTTTATAGGAGTATTTTCTCATCGAGCGATAATATTATATTATCAGAGGCGCGCGTAGCCGTTTGTCGGTCGCTTTTTTAACTGAAGGTGCATTTCACATGTTACAAATATTACGTATATTATTTAATTTGCATTTTATATTTGTAGAAACGAAACAGAGATTAAAATTAAAATGCCTAAAGTAAACAATTATAGATGCCATGTTTGGACCGACTTCGTAGTTACATTTTACAGTGCAATGCTAATGTAATTTAGTTTTTAACTTTAATTTTTTTTTTTGTACAGTATAATGCAAGTATAATTTCATTTTTTACTAGTTTTTTAATAATAATTTGAATTTCTTCAGTAAAAAATGCATTTTTTGATATTTTTAGGGCATTTAAATCTGAGCCCTACTTATTATTATATTTTATGATATTATTGTGATTAAAGTAATTTATCTTACTATTAGGTAATACAGGTAGCCATTAGTAAATACTAAATAACTTTAAGCGCTCATAAAAATTGTATTTGATTTTACGGTAAACTTTTTTTTTTTGTTAAATGTGGAGGAAAATTAACTTAAAATTTCAAATCTTTGGTACATATAGAACAACATTTTATTTACGCTCAACATTTGTATAATTTCTAATAACAACAACTTATGAGTAACATTGTACCTGTATTATTTTTTTAATTTATACATGTTTGTTGTTATTACAGCTCAGTCAAATAAATATTTAAAAAAAAAAAGATATTTTTATATTATATTTTATAATTTAGTTAAACAAAACGTATGCAATTTCTGACTATACTACGGTGCTATATAGGTACATATATATATTATATAATATATAAATGTATCATGAACTATTTGTCAAAATTACGTTCAATCAATGGTATTAACTATTAATACAATAATATTCTTATATCTAGAGCATCATTTGATGCAGTCTAGTTTACAATTAGTCTAGACCAGTGTTTTCCAAACTTTTTGCAACAGCGACCCATAAATTTAATATATATGCGCGAACCGCTGCTAAAAAAAAAAATCAAGTATGCCTTAAATAAATAATATTTTTGCTATTATTAATTTTATCATTGAATTTTATAAAATAAATTGACAATAAATACATAATAAATAAAATAAATTATAAAAAAATACAAAAATACTGAAATAAGCGTAATCGTAACCGCGAGTCGCGACCTATCAAAAAAAATTTCGCGACCCATGGTTCGGGAAACGCTGGACTAGACTCTCTGTCCCTACTATTACCTATGTCCTTTATTGTTATTAAAAAGGACCCAAGTCTGTTAAACTGCTTATAAATAAATAATATCTGTGTTGTAAAATAATAAACCATTTTAATGAGTATTTATTTATTATCTTATGATTAAATTTTTTATGACAGTGAAAAATATAATTTATATTTTAACAAGTATTTTCGAATGTGTACACTTTTTTGGTGTTATTCAAATTTAAGGAATAATTTAAATTAAAAGAATTAAATTCAGTAAGTTGACCCCTGATTCGCACTGGACAAACTTCATAGCGTAAATAAAGACTGGCTGCACGCCTGCACCTGAACAGTGGTGGAAGTATTTTACCGGAAATGCGGAATAGTCAGCACTCAGCGGCTCGTCACACGGCGGCCGTGGTCGGGATTATTCGTGTTATGTTTTCGTTCATAAAAATATATTATCGTACTTACCACATTTTCCGTCATAACTCACCGCGCCGGTTTTCCATATGAAGAGGACGTCACACCCGCCACCCACTCCGTCGCACAATTAATAACGTACGACAAGGCAAATTTGTGTGCAGCAGTTCTAATTTTGTGAATAATATTTATAACCATTGCTATAGTACCTACAGTGAATTTATACTTATTATCAAATTTGAAGGTAAAAGCGTTATCAATTTTATCGCGTGGATTTTTACCATAGACGTCATAATATTATGATATTGAAATAAAAAAATATAAATACCTAATATAATAGAATATATCATAGATATTATAGTATAATAATCCAGGTGGATTGATAAATTTACCTTGATAATAATATTATGTCTATGAATTTTACGATATTTTAATTTTTCAGCAAGTTATAAGTAGGTACCAAGGTGTATTGATACACCTTGGTAGGTACCCATA
>NC_042493.1:61757607-61757858 GCF_005508785.2 Acyrthosiphon pisum
TGTCGGTGGAAATATTATTTGCATTATAACATTGTTTTAGATTCTGAGTGGAACGATGAATGTATTGATTTTACAATGATGTTGGTTTTTTTATTTTTTTTGTGTCTGTGTACACGATAAGTAGTCGAAATAATGCTACGATTTTCAACTTCAGTATCTTGTTCGATCAGAAAGTGAATATCGTTGGTGCATTGGGAGGTCAAAATTTAAATTTCCCAGTGTTTTACAAAAGCGCCGGGAAAAACAAAAGA
>NC_042493.1:61758211-61759695 GCF_005508785.2 Acyrthosiphon pisum
TTTAAAGTTCAAAAAATGACAAAATATGGAAAAATCACGAAAATTTGCAAATTATTTCGAGTTATAAATTCATAAAAATTTTTCTTTTTAAATCTAAGATTTTAAAATGTAATACAAGATTCCTTATAGGATAATCTACCTTTACCAAAAAAAAAATGTCTATAAGAAACTCAAATTAAATTTTTATGGGCGTTTGAAATTCATATTTTTACAACATTTGATATTCACTCGATTTCTTACGTAACGATTTTCTTATTTTGTTGTAATTAAAAAACGAGTGACTGTAGAAATTTGAAAATTTCACTGAATGTTTATATTAGCATTTTATATATACGATAAAATTTTTAAAATAATTTGACTCTTTTTGAGCTGTTTACGGACATTGTAAGTTTTCAATTTTTTTAGTTTTTTTTTTCTATAAATATCAATAAAGTTTTATCTGTTGGGCCAAAAAGTGTATAAATTTAATACAAAGCTCCTGATATATTGTTACAATATCAGTTGAAAAATATTAAAAATACATAGGCACAATTTTTTTTTATAAGCATTTAAAGATCAAATTTTGACAAAATTTATCAAATTTTAATTTGAAAAATTATTTTGTAGTTAAAAATTTATAAAATGTTCAATTTTTGTATCTAAGAATTGAAAATTTAAAACAAGATTCCACGTAAGTAATTAATTCTGTTACCAAAAAATCTAAAAAATACATTTACACAGTTTATTTTTATAGTCATTTTAAGTACAAATTTGGACGAAATTACATATTAAAAACCTAGCATAACTATTTTAGTTATTTTGTTGTGATTGTATAATATTATTCGTGGGTACTTGAAACTTCTAAAGTATACTATTATATATCTATGATAGTACCACGGTTTTTTGTTGATGTATAACGCGTTATAAGTACCTAATAAATATTATGATATGATTAATTTGGAATTTATTATAGGTACCTAATATAATATTATGTCTTATACCTAGACTAACATACCGTCTCCGCTCAGAATCGTTTTTCTTATACAATGATATTATATCATTGAATTCAAATTTAATACCATCCATTATACAGTGACCCACTTGTAACCTACTGTACAGCAGAGCGAAATCCACTTACCCACCTTTTTTTATTTCTATTTAGTTTTTTTTATTTTTTTTGGATTATTCAATGAAGATTTTTTTTTAATATAGATTTTTCATCAAATATAAAATATAGATTTTTATTAATATTTTTTTATTTTTATTTATATATTTTGTGTTATTTAATAAAAAAATATACATATTTAATAAAAAATCGCCTTTTCTTTAAGTTCCTTACGGTTTTGACTTTTGCATCCCATTTAATTTGCCCTATATAAGAATTTCAGGGAGTACATTTTTTCTCCCACAGTTCTAAGTACTTTTTCATTCGTTTACCGCTCTATCCAACTTATCTTTTCGATACGCCTCCAACACCACATCTCGAAAGCTTCTAGTTTTTTCTT
>NC_042493.1:61759745-61760293 GCF_005508785.2 Acyrthosiphon pisum
TACCTAATAAATATTATGATATGATTAATTTGGAATTTATTATAGGTACCTAATATAATATTATGTCTTATACCTAGACTAACATACCGTCTCCGCTCAGAATCGTTTTTCTTATACAATGATATTATATCATTGAATTCAAATTGAATACCATCCATTATACAGTGACCCACTTGTAACCTACTGTACAGCAGAGCGAAATCCACTTACCCACCTTTTTTTCTATAATATTAACGAATACTTATTTATTTTATGTAATATACGCATAATATAGCTGTTGATCTACACGAATTTGCCTACATTGGCTACTATACTTTGACTTACTGAGATTATTATTTACACAATCATATAAAAAAAAGTTTGAAAATAATAATACTGATGGTTGAAATAGTTATTTCTAAACTTTGAATTGAAATTACTTAATATAGATTTCCACCACCACAACACATCATATTTGTATGTTTTTGCTGTAAAACTATCATGCGTAATTGACCTTCACCAATTTTTTTTTTTTTTACATTTAGCTTACCATACAAATTCATGAGAGA
>NC_042493.1:61760393-61785736 GCF_005508785.2 Acyrthosiphon pisum
ACTGGATTTACGAGGTGCACTATTGTAGTATCCAAAATTTGTTTTACGCTTTGTTCTGTCCAAAGAAGAATCTGTAAAAACGTTCGCCAAACATGCTACCAACATTTTGTAAAACAAGTACTACATCCTAAAACTACAGCAAGGACATTTCTATACAGAAAAATTAATAAAAATGTTTATCCGAGGATCCTTGCAGTATATCAGAACTCTCTAGATTTTAGAATAAAATAAAAAATTCATCATTAAGTTAAAATATAAAAACTAAATTTAATAACTAGTTGTCTTTTAAATTGAGACAAATTGAATTCTAATCCCAAAACATTAAATTAATCATAATAAAATTAAGTTGTTTCTCGCATTAAAGTTATACAATTTAAATTTGAAAGCTCAACTCTAAATGATCCCAACAATAATAATTAAAATACTTATGATACAGTATGCTTAAACAAGCATAATGCCACACATACACACAAGTCTTGTAATTAACATTGCTATACGAGCAAAATATACAGTTAGCAAGCAAAACTATAGACGACTAAGATATATATATATAACTAAAAAAAACAAATCTGTCTACACACATTGGACAATACTAAAAATTACTAACCTCTAGAATTTTTGTAAGATCCATGACGATCCAAATTTCTTGGAGTATTGAGTTTCCCTTCATCAGTCAAGTCTAAACAAGAAATAAAAGTTGGGGGAAATACTAATGAGCATCAAACAGATGCAATCTAAATTGTAATTTTGGATCAGGAACATTTGAAACTAACATACCTGAGTAAAGAGAGGATGTTGACGTTCGCCGCGTTTCGGCTAAGCAGTCTTGTGATCCTCGATAATAATCTCGTCTAATTTGTGAGTTCAATGCTACGTGCACAAAATAACATTTTTAGTTTAGTAGTGTTCAACACAAAAACCAAATAAAGATTAAATAAAAAAAACATCAAACAACATCAAGCGTGAGAATACAGAAAGTGTTGTTATAAAAAGTTATAAAAAACAATAATAATAATACTCACTAGCAAGATTTGTGATTGAACCTTTTTTGCCTCGAGATGGTGTCATCGTTCCATCCGGAGTATCACTTCGATCAACGTGTATAGTTTTTGGTCGGGGCCGTCCACTCTGCATTTTACTTCGTAACCTTGGAGGGCCACCCATAGTATGATTGTTGTTGATTTTCAATGAGTTCAAAAGTTCTTTATCAACAGTTTTCCCCTTAAAAATTAAAATAATCAAAAGTAATAAATTATGTAAAAAAAGTATTTATATTGATAAATTACAACTATATTTTTTCTAGCTACTTACTTCTCTTTCAGCTTCTTCAATAGTTTTTTTAATCCTATATTGTTCTAATATCACGGCCCTTCTCTGTTTTTCTTCTTCTTTTTTACGCAGTTTCATTTCTTCTTTTTCTTTCTCTTTTTCTTTTCTTTTCTGTGCTTCAATTTCTTTTTTATTCTTAATTTCTTCTTGTTGCTGTCTCCGCTGTAACGACAATAAAAGAATTCTTTCTTTCTTCTTTTCCATCTCATCAATGGCCACCTTAATATAACATAAATTAATAACATATAAAACAAAGGACAATTTTAAAAACTTTATACATACAGGGTCTGGATTTTGGTTTTCAATAATGAGCTCAACTCCAGTAGAAGGTGAAGTTTTGGAACGATTAATTTTGCTATTTGAGCTCTGCAATACTGCAGATTCAGAGGCAGATTTAACTGGAGTAGAAAATTCTTTTGACTTGGCAATTGTTGAAGAATTAAAATGTCTGGGAGAAATATCCAAGTTGTTTAGTGACACAGAATTGTTTAATACTTGAGTCAAATTCCTTTCCTGTAAGCCAAATACATTTATAAAACAAATTTAATATATTTGTTCGATTACAAAAGTAAAATAAATACATACTTTTGATACAATTTTTTTCATTCTCAATGGAGGTTTGGGTCGCTTAGGTGTTTCTTCATCTTCAAATGAGACATAAAAACCTTTATCCGATGTGTTTGCAGATGTATCTTGACTAGTGTTGGATATAGAGGTATTATTGTCGTTGAAAGAATTTCGATTAATTGGCATGTGTGTTCGTGTAGGAGATGGTATTCTGTACGTTCTATGTCCAGACGTTATTTGAATTCTATTCAGGCTTTCGGAAAGGTCAAGATCTGACTTGTTAGCATCGTTGCCTAAAATCAAAAGTAAATTCAAACGATATAGTTTTGATGCATACCTACTGACACGTGATATATATATTACAAACATACCAATGAATGAAATGCTTTGAGGTTGCATATCGTCAATAGATGGAGTTGGCATTTGAGAATGGCTTACTACATGATTGGAATTACGACGAGGAGGAGGAACTGGTGATGAAGGACTAGTCTTAACACCAGACCTATTTAACAGAGCAAATTCAGACTTTTGACGTGGCGACCCACTCAATGACGATGGTTGTGAAGATTTTGGTATTGTGCGACTGAAAACAATTAAATTATCAGTTAATATTATATTTCAAATAGCCTATACGATTTAACTAAATTATGAAATATTTTACCTGCCATTCCAAATGTTTTGAGATTCTTGAGCAAATGTATGTGTCTGTGGTGATGATGAAATGTCCCAACTTTTTCTGAATTTTTGTTGTTGCTGTTGCTGTTGCTGTTGAGGTTGTTGTTGGTTGTTGTGTAAGAAAAAATGTTGGGATTGTGTTTCCTTGTTAGGTGGCATTATTTGCTCATATGGATCTTGTGGCAAATAATGGTTGTCCGCTGGAGAGTATACATTTGGATTTGGTAGTGTGTTAGACGAAACTGGTCTTTGATTAACATAACCTTGCTGATTTTGGTATTGTGTATGTTGTGGTTGATTATAATTGTTAAACGCTGGCATGGGTGGTTGATTGTGATTCATAAGACTGTGCCATTGTTGATTATTATCAGTGTTGTTATGATCCATGTGTTGAATCATTTGTCCATTGGGCATTACACAGTTATTACTTTGTTGGCGGTTGATCAAGTAATTTTGAGGTTGGTGAATGGAATGAGTGTTTTGATAAACTTGTTGCAATGACTGGATACCAGGATAATGCTGCATCATTTCTGACTGTAAACTGTTATGTTGCATTTGGTTTTGTTGATTAGCTAAACATTGCAGGTCTGCTTGAATTTCTTGATAATTCGAATGCATTCTGAATTGTTTCAACAAATTTATAAATTACAATTAATATATTTACATATGTGTGATTAAAAATAAACCATATAATGTAAATAATTAATGATATTTACTTGGATAAGGTATTGTAATCTTCTGTATTTATGTGATCTAAATCGGGTGTTTTACGATCATCTGTGTACTGACTCATACGATCAGACCATTTACTTTCCATCCCATTATCCTTTTATAACAAATGATTTATCAGTGATATATACTAAATTATACTTAAATATTAAAATAACAAAACTTTAAACAAATACCTGAAATGAAAAAGACTGCTGAGCAGTTTTAACAGAAGATGGTGAAATATTACCGTCATTAAACATCATTCTGCTATAATTTGAATCAGGACTTTGTAAATTTCTACCACCATTTTTACTCTTAAAAACCAAACATTACATTTTAATATTTTTATCAAAAAATATGTAAACTTTTAAAAATTACCCTTGTGACAGCTTGGAAGAATGCAGCTTTTCCTACTTGTTGTCTTTGTCGATTCATAAGAGATTCCATTTTACGTTTGTCGTTTTCAATCTGTCGCCTTTTTTCTTCTAATTTTAATTTTATATTGAGCAATTGTGAACTCATAACAGAACCGTCACTTTCAGAATCATCTCCTATAAATTATAATTATATTAAATTAATTTCTCTATTTTTAATAACAAATATGTATGTATGACAATAATTTTTGTAAGACTAAATAGTTTATTAGCATTACCATGATCACTGTGAGCAGCAGATGAAGAACTTTGTTGTAACCATGTAGTTGTACTGGATGGATTCACGGGTTGTGTAGTAGTATCAACATATGACAAACTTCGTTTAAGCGTAGGCATAGGTGGTTGGACAACAGATTCTACATCGTCAAAACTATCATACAACATCCGTTGAAGTCCTTGGCTATTGTTTGATGCATCACTAGAAACTCTCGACATTGCTAAAATGTGGAATTTTTTTAGTATCATTTCATAGACCTAGTTCGTTAATATGAAAGTACCAGGACTAGTATTGGAGTGTTGTAATAGATTATGAACACCAGAACTATCATTTTCTTGAGAATGAGAATTAGTTACTTTGCTGATGCTATCTTTTCGTGCAATGTGTATCGCCGGTTCTTTGTCTGGATTTCGACCAAGGAAATGTAGATTATCTTGTGATCCACCAAAATTTTCAACCGTTAACTAATTTAAATTAAAATACAAATTTAATTTTTAGTTTCAAGGTTATAAATTAGTTTATTGGAGAAACATACTTGTGAATCTTCAGAAAATGAATTCCTTCTTGAACGTCGACCAGCATAAGATTGTTTTCTTGTGTCTTCCCAGTGTGTTGGTTTACCTGCTGCTACATCATTATTAGCATCACCATTACTGGGATTTAACATTGAATTTAGCGTGAGAACAGAACGATTACGATGAACGACAAATTGTTCTTCACCGTTACATCTAGAAACTCAAAAGTATTAAAACAAATTGTATAAAATATTTTTTCAAAATTCTTTAAATACCGGGTAGTCTTTTTTCCGTCTTGTGGCGGTTGAGGTGTTAATGTATTTGAAACTTTTTTCACAGAATTGTTATGTGCCATGCCTACAGACAAAATACTACATAAATAGTTGCAACTATAATATTTAAGTGTTAAAATTAAATAAGAAATAAACAATATGTATACATATAACTTAACGACATTTAGCTACATAAGGATTATAATATAAGTACATCATAAACAAAACAAGAAATATAACTTATAATTTTAACGATTGACTTTTGATAAAATGTTTATATTGTAATAAATTGTTCATTTAATGAATCAAGTTATAATTTTATCTCTATCTATGAAAATATTTTTAGTATTTTAAGTGTTATTTTCTAATTTAATATTGATATTATTCTAATAATTTACCTTCTAAAGGAATTAATTATTTATGGTATATGACTTGAGCAATATAAAGGAGCACACAAGCTAATTTATTTAAATATACTCGCTAGATATGAATTAGAAAAAACAAACAGATTTTTGTTTCTATTAAAAATTTAAAAACTTTAATTTCTTTATTAACATTAATTTTATAGGTGCCCATTTAAAAATTGAAATAAGATAAAATATATTTTACACTTATAAAAAGAAAATGTAATATTTAACAACAAATACTTTAAAAAGGAAATTATTATTTAACTTTTTTAAACAATGTAATTTATAACTTTATATTCAAGTAAAGTTGGGTATTGATAAGTATTTGTTTAATTGTTTATAAATATTTTAACTAACTAAATTTGAAAAAATAAATAAGTACAAAATATTCATAAAAAATGTTCTATAAAACTAATAAAAAACAATGAATAAATATAATCTATTAAAGAAAATTACATATTTTTTTTTTCCAAAATAAATATGACCAATATATTTATTAATTTAACATTCACCAAAAATCAAAATGCCATACATAAACTTCACAGGGTAACATGCATATAATATAAAAAATATTTGAAACCTTCAATTAAATTCTATTTTTATTATTGTTTATTCCGTTACACATTAATTATTGCAAACATTAGCAAACAGTTAATAATAAACACACATTGACATTATCGAAAATTGTAATAAGGCATTAATATTATCCAAATTTGATCTTTGAAAAAGATCTAAAATTCAACATAACAAAAAAAAAGGTGAAAAAACACAAACAAAGCTATGCAGTGATCATTGAATTTTAGAGGCATTGATATAAAAAACACACACAAACAAAAATAAACTCATAACCAACTCGAATATTATTCAGATACCTGTAAACCCTGTTGAATGTGAATCCAAATTACTGCGGAGATCCGGTATAACAGAAATTGCTTGAGGTAACAAACGTTTATGCGCTACTCCGTGGCTATTTCTCGGATATGCTATCACCACAAGCAAAAAAATTCTATAATGGTTTGAATCTTTTTTGTCAAACTTATTTATATAACCCCCTTTTTTGTACTATTTAATTTATAATACTTGTATAATGTATTATTTTTTGGTTAAAAAAGTTAAAAATGTTAAAATAATATACATTCGTTCAATCATAAACTTAAAGTTAGAATGACAATCATGCAAAAATCAAAGTATTTTAAATATATATATATACATATTATCTATCTTAAAAACATTTGCATATATATTTGATTGTATAAACAATTTATTTAATTTATTGGATCAAACAATTTTATTTCATTTTTGTAGAGTATTTTATTTTAAATGGTAAAAAGTTTTTGATATTTTAACCTATCCTTTCCAATTTAATAACTGTACCTAATAAGAATTTTAAGTTTAGCTAAAAATCACAATAAATAAATACTGATTTATGAATAAAAACAATAAAAACAATACATAAACTGTGGACGTGTAATTCAATTTAATAACTTTTTAATGAGATAAATATTAATTGCAAAAACTTATCGTGTAAAACTTAACTAACATTGCTTGAAAATTTGCTTTGAATTGAACCATATTAAATGTAAAATTGTATTTTATATTTTATATAATTTTCGCTGCATAATATGGTTAATATTTTTATACAACATAATATAGTTTTTAACTAAAATATATATTTTTTTAAATAATCCTAACTTTTAAAAATGTTGTTATTCAGAGTGTTCGGGTCGTTATATACATTTTTGTTTGTAATGCTGCATATTAAAATTTGAAGAAAAACATTTTTTATCATAAATTGTATAGACAAGCGAATACTAAGTTTCATTTTTTAAAATTATCTCAAATAGAATTAAATTATACTTCTAGTTTTCAGCATATATAGATAAGCATAAAAATATTGTAAATGGTAGAAAAAAAAATATATGAAAATGCTGCTGGTGGTTGATATGAAAATGTGTGTGGAATGGTTTTTAATAAATTGTTCTGCTTTATTATAATATATTCACACTTCAGCCATTCATAAGCAAAACAATTATTAGAAGATAGTATTGTAATTCCACGTCCACAAAATAATAATTTGCACAAATAAAATTAAAAAATTTAAATTACCGTCTGCCAAATCGTTTCTACCCTGATTGAAACTGACACATTTAGCTGGATGTATTTCCAAAACATTGAACAAATCAGCAAAAAATGCGATTAAATTTGTTTTCATAGACCTATAAAATTACAGACATAAGTATTTATAGTAAACATAATACAATTATAATCATATTAGTAATACCCTCTTATATAATATACATCTTGTGGCCTCATGTGAAATATGCTAAAAGGCAGACTGTGATCGCAAAAATCATTTATAACACTGAAATTTTTTATACAGTCTGTAGATGTTGGTGCTTTAGATACAGTAATATACTGCCAAGGCAATTCATCAGGACAATAAAAAGATATCAACGCTGCTATAGCTGCACCATCACTGATTTCATGAAAATCATTCACGGGGGAAATGTCGGGTACAGACGAATTCTCCTAGGTTATATACCAAAATTCAATAAATTTAAAACAAATAATATTGAATACCTAAGTATTGAAGAAATACTAACCGTTTGTGAACTTGATATTCGATGTTTTAAAGCCTCAACAGTACGATTAACCCATAATAAAATAGCTTTTTCGTTATCCTCAGGCATTACAATAGTGGTTCTATGAGGAACATGATTCAGTCTTTGTATAGCAGCCATCACACGATTAGGTGTTGCTACTTCTTTTGCATACAATGTCATAACAGCTTCCATTATTGCCATGTGAGCACTCTGTACAAAATAATAACATTGAAATATAATATTATTAACTTAAATTTAAAAAAAAAATAATAGTTGACAAATATCATAACTTTCAGTTAAATTAATTTCATTAAACTACCAAAAGATTACTCAATATTCTGTTATCAAAAAAAAAATATATATTAGCATTGAATGCTCATAATATATTAATATATAATTTATCAATAGCTAACAAACAGTATTTAAGTAATTCTAACAAAAACTTACAAGTTTTAAAGGTGTTGTTTGAATTAAAACGGTCTCTGTTACTGATGGATCATTCACAGTTACACCCTTTTTATTTAAAGCTTGGATAACTCCCCAGTGATTAAGATTGTGATAATTTGGATCAGAATATATATTTCCTAATGCCAGACAATAAAGTTCAGCATTAGCTAAAGAATGGACCAAAGGTGGTTTTAGATGTTCTTGATTCTATATAAAAATAATATATTTATTAAATTAATATTAACATTTAAAAAATATAAATTAAAAATACACATGACATAAGATTACTACTTACATCATGGTCTTTATAAAATGGCTCAATAACATTTTCTGGAATTCTATTATTGTACGCCTTTGACAGAAGCCATTTTATCGTAGCTCTTTGCTTGGCCTGTAAAAAAAAAAACAATAATGTTCAATCATTAGGTACACAAATAACTATAAGCAATAACCATCACTTCAACTAGAAACATTAAATTGAAGTATGGAAATATAAAAATAATAAAACCGATTAGTTTGAAATTGAAATTAATATGAAACTTAAATTCAATATAATTCTTTGTTTATCAGCATCATACTATTAAGCTAAAAGGTATTTATAATATTTAGCAACAATTATCATTTGAGGATAAGATACCTACAGTAAAATATGTAATAAAATGTATTATTTTAAAATTAGGACAAATAAATGATAATACTTAGAATGTTACTTAGTTTATTATTAAAAAAAATTAGCTATGGCTTTACAAATATATTTACCTTCTAACATCAACAATATTTTTATAATAGCTCAAAATTAAACCACACAGATATTATACACATAAAGGAAATCAGTACTGACATCAGAAATACATTAAAATAATATTTAAAGTTATTTCTATCTTCCATCGCTTCTGATACATTTTTATCTAGGTATTGTAAAAAATAATTTAGGTGGTTGTAAATTGTAATAAAATGTATGAATAGTTTTTACTTTTACTATTTTTCTTTGGGTAGTTCCAAGTACTTCATAGTACTTCATAATCTATTTTTAAATCAATGGATAAATAATCAAAAAAAAAAATTAAAATGTTATAAGTTTATGAGTAGTTATTAATACCTATGTTGCTGTTAGTATGGTCTCCGTCTTACAAGTATGCAACATAGCAAATTTACGTTCCAAAGAATCTGTTTTGTGTTGTTGGTTTCAATATTAAACCAGGTTAAATTTAAGACAAGAATATTATCTAGAGTCTTAAGTAGGTTTTTATTGATATTTAAATTTTTAAGGGAGTTATTACTATGTAAGGGGGTAAATGGGTAATGCTCTGTGTACATTAGGTGTCTAGAGAGTCACTGTATTGAACCGAACGAAACATTTTTATCGACATAATAAAAAAAACCTAATAAAAATCGAAAATTTCATATGCCTATAAATAGCTCAACATAAGTTAAAATATTTTCAAAATTCTACGGTGTATGGAAAATGCTAATATAAATAATGAACATTTCATGTATCTACGGTAATTTGTTTTAGAGTTACACCAAAAACCAAAATCGATTTTGTGTAAAAATTCCCGTTTTTCCTTAATTATTCTTTTGTTTTTCACGGCACTTTTGAAAACTACTGGGGAATGTTTACTTTTGACTCCCCAAAATACTAACTAGATTCACTTTCCTATCAGAAAAGTCTAAGAAAATCTAAGCATTTTTACTTTTTTAAAAGGTGATGTGAGACACAATAAAAAAAACAAATAAAAAACACATCATTGTAAAATCAATAAATTCATTGCTCCGCTTAGAATTTAAAAGTGAAAAAGTTATTTTATGATGAATTCAAATATGTTTTCAGAAATCGTATACGATGGTATATTATATATTTAATATATTATTCTCATTTAGTTTTCATTGTATTTAATTTATTGAATTAATTAAATTAAATTAATTTATTATTTTTTGTTTTGATGTTATTCATAAAAGCTTATAATCTATCTTATAATAGTTATACATAAAAATATTGGCGGCGTTTCCAAAGCGTATCTCAAATTTGGCCCGCCGTAAAAAAAGATCGGAGACCCTGATATATGGAGTAATCTGTACTTATTTCGGTACCTACTAATTACTATAAATTATAATTATATGTAAACATAATTAAGATACAGAAACCTGGTGTTAGGCACTCGTCTAGATAAACACACTTCCGCGCAAGATAGTGGTGCATTATTATTTCTTTTTTACGTAATATATTTTATTGCACTCATAAAACAATTCCAAGTAGAACTCAGTTTAGTGTTTACCTGTAAAATATCAAGATATTTATATAAACGAGTTCCCTCATAATTCATAAACATGGTACATATTACTTCCTGTTTTCCGCGGTTCGAAAAATTCAATAAATTTCATATCTGGACCATGATCAATTTACGTTTAAAAAAATTCTGAATAAAACTTGTTAAGTTTTCTACTTCTTAAGATGCTAATGAAAAAAATTACAATTATACAACCAATTACTGATCAAACATTGAAAATTAAATTAAAGCTCGTTTGAACAAAATGTGTTGTAATGCATTAAAAACTATAGATTTTACGAGAAGTATAATTAGTAATGAATTTAATCTAGTGACTTCTATAAAATCTTTATATTGTGCCTTTTTGGATGTCTATTTTGCAGTATGTAGGCGTTATGTAGAATTCGGTTACTTCTTGCGGTATGAATCAAAATATATAACGCGTTCCTTAAATTTGCAGCGTTTAAATTAAAAAGACGATCACCCAACTCATGACTATTTACAAGTTATGAACTGGCTTAGGTTGAATACATACGTTTATGGAAGGCTTGAAGCTAATTTAACCTTTCACGGACATCTTATTAATGGAAGCTTCCCAACTACTAATACAGATTAATTTTAAAATAATAAAATTCCATCCTTTCATGTCCGTCACATGTATTTATTTTCTATACCTATACTAGGTACAATACCAAATATACAAAAAATATTACCCATTTAACTTTAAGCCGAATGATGTGTATAGTCAAAGATTCATCAAATTATATATTATATAAATATTTTATCCCTGCTATAATACTCGTATAATGTGTTTACTATAAGGACACTTCCGTATTGTAATAAAATATTATTTTTAAAAAAACCCATTTAATTGTGTGAGATTATTGAAAACGAGTTCAATACTTAATAATATGTCCAAGCTCATAACAATTGATTTTATAATATTACATAAACAAATCGAAAAGATCTATTTTTAAAATCAAAATAAAATAAACTTTTGTATAAAATCAACACGATGTTAAAACAAATAATAGGTACCTATGTATAATGTTTTATAGTTATATATTACTATATTAGATATTTACACTTTTAAGTTCGACATTTTAAAATATTAAGTGTATGCTCATTTAACAAACTCCACGGTTAAATGAATGTGCGTATTATCTCAGAAATGAGTCATGCGCTCGTAGTTCGTACTACAGCAAACATTTATACATTTACTAGTAGGTACCTACTTGCTATAAATTATGACGCTTATTGCGTATGATGCATAGAAATAATATTATAAAATTATAATTTATTTATACACATTTTGTTATTTAAAGTTAACATTTTCTATGGTATTAGACTAAAAAAAATTTAGTAACAACACCAAATTTTTGTTTACAATATTAACACTCCAAACTAAAAAACTAGAATCTAATATTCTAAACTCTGAATAGCCGCTGCACTAAAGCCGGTTCCACGAGATGACATATTAACGTTCTAAACACAACGATAAATTACTGAAAATAAACAACGCCTGATCGTAAGTAATCACAAAACGTTGAAATTTACCTACTGAAACGTATAAAATGATATAAAATGTTCGAGAATTAAGAAATGTTAATTAATGTAGGTTAGATAAGCCAAAATCAAAGTTTTACAATAATTGTACGTTTGTACGATGAATTAATATCTTTTAAAATTAACGTGTGAAAAACCAGTCCATTATAAGAAGAACAATATAATAACATGCAATACATAATTTACTCACCTAGACCTATATGAAAACACAAGTTTGTGGGCAGTAGTAAATTGAAAGCAATACATATATTAAATGTTAAACTCTTAAATTAATTAAATAAATGGGAAAAATTGCAATTGACCACTAACATATTACATATTACAGTTTCGTACAAAATTTCTTTTTTAAGAGGATGTCAGCGCACTATATTATGTTTTCTCTCTCTGGCCCACGCGCAGCAGAGACAAAACGCATTAACGCAGAATCATTTTTACTTATCTTAGAATAAAATCATCCATTACAAAAAAGATAGAAAATAATATTTTTGAGGGAATGACAAATCGATTTTATATTTTATTGTAATTTGACTTTGTATTCGACTTTCAAAATAAACAAAAAAATGTACATTTAAATGATGTTTAAATTGTTTTGAGACAATATTTAAACAAATCGATATGACATTCCCTCAAAAATATTATTCTCCATCTTTTTTTGTAATGGGTGATTTTACTCTAAGATTACTTAAAAACATGTGTAAATGCGTTTACTTTTGTCTATGTTGCGCGTGGGCCAGAGAGAGAAAACAAATAGTGCGCTGACGGATATCTTCTTAATATAAAAGAATTACATTAAATAAACTAATTATTACATTAGGTAGTTAATTTTACATTATTATATAACCTGTTAGAGGTATATTTTTGTTATTTTTAGAAAAGCTCAATTTCTTATGTAATTGTAATAGGTAGCAGCTTGATAATAATAAAATGTTGAAATGTTCTTCGTATCATTGTTACATAAACATTAATACATATTTTGAGAACAAAAACTAAATGATTAGATGGAAAAACGATATTTTCTTTTTCACTAAGAAAAACATATAACGATTTTCAATCAATTCCAATACATTCCATTTCATAAATAAACTATGGACTACTTTGACTATAAATACAACAATATGAGAATATCAAATATGAACGGAATACTTCAAATGACATATACCCGTTAAATAGTTAATTATATTATATTAGCATATTATAGTAAAATAGATAATTTATAATTAGTTGTTAATACCTACATAATAAATAATATGTACGTAAAAATCGCACTACTTAGTTAAATTTATTGTTAAAATATGAATTTCAGAAGTTTGAAATTAATATAATACAAGGTTTAACACTAATTTTCTAATTATTTTTTACTAATAAACGTTCACCTTAATATAGCTTTATACATTTAATGTCTCAAATTGACATACCTTTTCATTGGCCTTATTACCTAATAATAATTCGTAGACTTGAAAACAATTCATCCTACTCTTTGACCTCAATGAGAACGAGTACATAATAATATTATTATCATGAACCTAAAACGAAAAATTACTTACAAAATAATTAATAGGTGCGATAGCCGATAGATAGGTAATATAAATGATATTTATTAAAACAAATTGTCGAAAAACAAATACAAAAATATAAATCGGAAATACATTTATGCCGATTCAATAACAATGACATATGGTA
The DNA here is from genome assembly GCF_005508785.2 of Acyrthosiphon pisum. Classification (NCBI taxonomy): domain Eukaryota; kingdom Metazoa; phylum Arthropoda; class Insecta; order Hemiptera; family Aphididae; genus Acyrthosiphon; species Acyrthosiphon pisum. The sequence continues at coordinate 61,774,084 of NC_042493.1, forward strand.
ACATCTGCTATGTTATTTTCTATTGACCTTAGTTCGTACACAGTTGATATGTCCTTAAACGAACGGCAGTTAATTGTCATTCTGAAAATGTGTCTACCCCTATTGTCCATCGTCTGATGTTCACCATTTAACACCACTGACGGATAAATACAAGTAGATATGTAGATCTATCGATATAATATGTATTTTTAATCGGTGAGTGAAAAAAATGTCTTTATATTATTATAAATTCCTTGTGATTAATTTCATACATCCTAAGACCATAATATTATATCAATGGACAGACAGGTGTGGTAGACCGCATGTGCCCCCACATAACTACTTCCATTGCCAACGCCTTCTAACTATAAGAGTAGGTATACTCCTACTTGTTTATTTAATAACATTAATGTAACATAAATCTATGTTATGCAAGACAAATTTTACTCAAAAAAACGCTTATGGCTTTAAAAAGTAGTTCGTATTTTTTTCAGACCTACAGATGTTTGAAGATGTATAATTTAAAGATAACTAAATCAAAAGTACTTGATATAATATGTTCAAACAATGATTAAGCAAAAATTGTACAGAAATAATAAAGCATTGTTAAATTGTTAAGATATATATCTATTTACTAATGTTAAATTGGAAGATAATTGGTTAAAACAAATTAATTAGTGTTGTCAATAAGTTCAAAACCCGAAAATGAATTATATTTATAATTATTAAATACGTTTTTTTTATAGAAATTAATTATTATAAATTAAATGAGTAAATAAATGCTATGAAATTTAGAATTCATTGACAACCCAACTAAATGGGTCTAATAGTACCTATTTCAACGAATAAAATAATTTAATAACGTTTTGTCCACTGATACACGTCACAATAAACACTTCTGTTTCGTAAACCTGGATATAAAACGGAACTTCTGAACAAAACCAAAAAATACGGCAATACCGTAAAAGGAATTGAAAAATAATTATGTTTCATTTGAAACACATTACGACAGTGTTATGTCAAAATTTTTATTAGGTAACTGGACGTTAGTCGTAACAATTCATAAATATAAATATAATATATAACAATATGTTATACATTCATGAATATAAAATATTTATATCAAAATAACACAACTCTAAAATGTAGTAACCAAACGCGCTTAATACAATAAGCTATTTATTACTAATAAGTAATAACTACAACTTTTCATTTAAGATAAGTATATTTTGGGACGCATAAACGCATTATTATTATTATTGCTTATGCTTCGTCCGAGAAAATGTGAATACATCGAACACACGAGTGCGGGTCGAGTGTCGAACTTTAGATTTTATTCATAATCTAGTTTTTTTAATCTGAAAGACTTTTTTCAGGTCGGATCGAAGCCCGAATTTTCATTTTGTTTTAAACAGTGTCATAAAGATGCGTTTAAAAATAACAAATATTGCGCATTATTCAAATGCATAGGTATTTGAACTTCAATAATTATAATTTTTAAAATTAGTGTGTGATCCTATGACTGTAAAATGTTGTCTTCTTTTAAATACGTATATAGACATTTGAAATTGAAAGGAGGTTAAAGGTCACTCTAAAATGTTGATACTGATTTATGGATTGGTTTTTTGTGGTCCTCTAACATATAAGATAAATAAATAATTGTAAAAATATTTTAGGGGGGAGGGGTTATATTATAACATATGATCAGCTCCCTCACCAAAACCCACATATAGTTACGCCTATTACGTAGACATGGAAATGTAGCCTGGGTAATACATTCTGCCGGCCTAAATTTTTCTCCCAGGCCGTCCCTAGTAAAACACCAACAATATATACATTGATAAGATAGGTACCTACTGGATAATAATGTTTTGTCCATACTTTGTTCATCTCGTCAAAAATAAATTGTATTAATGTTTTTTATTTTATTTTAAAACGAAAAAATTATAAAACCAATAATTAAAGCATTTGAAAAGTGATTGCGAGATGAGCTCTGTGTTGTGACATTTTTCAAATTTTGAAGTGATCATTCCACACATGAATATTATGAATAATTACATTTATTCAAAATGTAGTGATACATTTTAATACATTTTATAATATTTATCAACAAATATTTAACATTTATGAAGGTACCTAGTTGTTAAGTTTAAAAGACAGTTTATTTTAATTTCAAGATCTTAAATTACACATTTTATAGAAATAAAAAAAGTTTTAAATTTGTTTTGATTTGTTGTATTACTCAGATCCAATGTGCACATTTCCAATTAGCTCATCAGCATTAGCTCATTTAGCACATTGCCAAAATAGTACTTGTGATGTAATTAAATTTTCTTTAAACATTTAAATAATTTTTTTGATTTTTTAAATTAAAAGACCAATAATGATTTCCACCTGTGATTTGTATAATCATACATCTTTATGCTCGCTTTCACTTAAAAAATAAAATAATGAATAAGACATGCCTGTATTAACTTAATATGAGATCACAGTTTTTTGAAGAATAATGAAGTAATTCTTGCGAAGTTTCTGCTTCTATCATAGGGTATAAACTTAATTGATATAATATAACCCTTGTAACCTTAAGTATTTATCAATAAATTTCTTCCTTGATAAGTGATCAAGACAAATAATAATAACAGTAATAATAGTTATATAATTATTAACATTTTTTTAAATAAACATAATTGTGCAAAACGTTTATAATTATACAGTATAGTAACAACAGTCTACACGATACTAATATTTAAGTTATATTTTAAGACCTTATTTAAAAATGATTTCTCTATATTTGTAAATTATGTTTGGTACTCATACATCTGAACGCATGGATTAGTATCCCAAGTTGAACTCAATTTCTTTTAATCAGTCCCTAACCATATGTCCAATAAGATACGCAATAACCAAGGATGGTATTGGAAGTTTCACACCCTAAATTAGATTTTCTGAAACAAAAAAATAACCTATCTTACGACTATCAATTTAGAATATAAGAATGTAACAATAAAACTAGTAGGTAGATACCTAAATAATTTTTTTCCTGCCAAATGCCAATCAATATGCTAACTCTTAATATAATAAATGTACATATATTAAAAAAATGATGTTTAATGAGATTTATTAAACTAATCTATAATCATCAATATTAAAAATATAAGAAATTACCTCGGAAATTACTAAAATGAATTACATATATTTTTTTTGAATATTTTTCATCAGTAGGTTAGATAGTACAAACTTCAAAAAATTAATTTACCTATTTATAATATAATTGCAGTTGATTCAAACATACATTATAACATGATAGAAGATGGAAATTATTTAATTAAAACATATATAATTATTATAGGTACCTATACACAATTTGCTCGACAATTTGGAATTTGTTCAATATTAGGTAATTACAACTCAAGGATTAAAACAATATCCAACTAATACCTATAATATAATGATAATAATCATACAAACAAAAACAACAATAAAGAGAATTAGGTTAATAAAATAATTAAGTAAACTATACAGATAGTACCTATATACCAAAAATGTATCAACTAGATGTCTGACTAGATGCCTATAAGTTATACCCAATCATTCATACACTCTGTTATTAGTTATAACATTGAGATCTCAATTAAAATGAACACATCAAAAATAAATGAAGTTTAGAAATTTAAAATTAATAAATAATATTATGTTTGGGTTAATTGGGTAGACAGTGTAAATATTCAATTACCTATCCTTGTGTTTACAGTGTAAATAATTAATATTTATAATGAAAACCCCTAAGTATGATAATCAAGATATTAAAACTATGATCCAAACGCAGGCAATTACAATAAAAACAATAATGTGTATTCTTGATGGCAGTAGGTTAGGTTATACTAATATTGATAAAACTATACTTTTTATTCAAATATCTATGTCCTTATTTATAAAACCAAATTTATAAAACCATAATTCTTTGTCCTTGTATAAAAAAAATACACCTACATTCAAAATTAAACCATTATTTTATTTTATAACAAATTTATATTTTTGAATAAACCGAATAATAGTGACAAAGAACTATAACACCTATATTTTTATTTTTTACTTGTATATAATATATTTAGATTTTAAATTATAAGTACTTTACATTTTAAATTTAACATTTTATATAATTAACACAAATTGCTGTTGATCAAATATAAAATGTTCGTACATCTTTTTAAGTTCCTACAGGCTACACACTAGATAGATAAGCTACTTCTTAGGACACTAAGAAAAAGAACTAAATCAAATAATTTGATTTTTATATATTAGTGTGTTTAGTTAAGTAATAATTTAAATTAATATTTAATATTTGTTAAAAAAAAAAATAGGTAGGTTGTAAGTACATATCTTTAAATAAGTACACAATTACTTAATTAGTTACTTAATAATCTAAAGTGATATCAAATAGTAGATTTACTATAAAAAATTTGGTTAGGTACCTACACGAGTATTAAATATTTTAACCTTGAATACCTACCATAATTGTTACTATGTTGATTTGTTGGTTATTTCATACCAATTACAAATTAAATTGTGAGTTCTAAATAATTATTTTCAGATAACAAATATTAGTGACATGTAACATAGGGTCTAAGTGTTGCTCAGGCATCACCTTAAATATGGGTGGGCATAGATAGAAGAAAAATAAGACATTTTATATGTTAATTTAACAATATTATAAGGGTTAGGTCACCTAAAATTATTTGAGCAAAACTATTTTTTTTCTGATACACGCCACTGAAAATTATCAAAATAAAAGTAATAATAATCCACATAAAAATTAATAAATAATAAACAATTAAAGACATATTTATATTTATTTGTCTAACAAAATAAGTAGGTAGGTAACTAAATAATAAAACTATTTGTCAATCCAGAACTAATAAGTTATACCTAAGTTCTAGTTTATTGTTTCAATTAGTTTAAAATGTAAATTTCTTAAACGGTATAGTTACAGTTTGATATATTATGTTGATATGTTATATTACACTTAGGTCTGTATGCTTCGTTGCGCAATTAAAACACTTTAAATACGCTATAGTTATAAATCAATAATTTTATTTATAAATTTAAAAGCAAAACTTTTATTCCTAGGTGTTATATTTGACACAATTTGACATAAGACCGTAAACATAAGTAGGTACATAGTTGCTAAATAGTTCTAAGTAATTATTTACAAAATAATAAACTGGAACCTACAGAAAATAAAACGGAAATTATTTAAGTGGGGCATGTCATAATGTAATTGATTTTATGAGTAGGTAAAACAAATTCATAAACCACGTAGAAATTTAAATTTCATGAATTAGTCTCATACTCAAAAAAGAAATGTAGGTAGGTTTTTAATAATGTACAAATTTATACTAAATTATAGAATATTATTTTAGATGCATGCTAATTGGCTAACTTACCTAATTACATTTTATTTTAAATATTTAGAATCAAAATTACCTACTTAAAAGATAATAGATAGGTACATTATAAAACTTGGTTAAACATAGTACATAGACATCTAACAATGGAGTTGAAATTATTTTTTAAATTATTTAATCAGATACAGTACGAGTGAATATAATTTTTTGACATTTTGAATAAAAAACTTAATATGTACCTACAAGACTAATGATGTACCAATCAACAATATCATTTTTTGATTAGATATCAGTAAATCTAGATTTAACAATGATGTCTACATATTATTAAATCCATAAAAATGCACGTTCAATCAGTATGAAAGTATAAAAGCATTACCTATTTGATGTATATAGGTAATATAATAGGTAGGTGCATAAGATTTAATACAGCTAAATAGATATTTTCTTAATATTGTCAGTAAGTAAGTAAACATTTGAAGAAAACCAAATTCCAAATTAGTTAATAAAGCAATTTTATGGGTAAAATAGATGGGTAGGTACTTAGATCAATAGGAAATCTATAACTTCAAAATTGGTGAATGATAATAACAAGGTGTATGTTTCTCAACCTAGCTAACTATTTAAACAACACATTAAGCAAGAGTCTAATATTATGCCAATGAAGGTCATTCAATAGTTGGAACTATACTGAACTGAGCATCATAATTCCTGATCAATCGTACGAAACGGTTAAATTGTCGAGTCCAAAGAAATAGATGGGATGGCAGGTGGCAACAACACAAACATCCAGGAAGAATAAAATTACAAGACCACTACCACTACCGGATTGAAGAAAGACTTTCGGAGGAGAATAGATAAAGCTCGGTGCCTGTCCTAACACACCGAGTCATTGAACCTTACCAGATCGCGGACCAGATAGCCAGAATCGTTCATGTCTTCCACGGGAAGTGCGTTTGAAGAACGGAAAAAAAAAACTATGAACAGAGCCGGTCACTGATCAAAAAATTTTCTATCTATTCTGTCGAACCAAATGTCTCGTCGGGCAACGTATGTCTGAGGCACTGAGCAAAACCAGGAAAAAGTCGGAGCAGGTAAGTCATCACTGTCGTATCGATACGTGCCTAGGTCACGCGCATCGACCGCGATACCTGTTTGCCTAGCTAGTTCAAGGGAAACCTATGCGCGAGAGACGCGTTTATTATGGTCGTTTTGAGTGACAATCGCTCGGTTGACGGATAAACGTCGTTACAGCGCGCGCAGTCGTTATCGGGTCGCGCGGACGGAACGAAATGAGAACGAAAAAAAACCGACGACTTTACCTGCGAACAGATGTCCGGGTTGCCAGCGAAATTTCTCGATCCATCGGCCCGGTCCATGGCTCGAGACTTTTCTCGCAACTTCTGCTGCTTGACGACGACGACGACGATGACGACGACGACGACGATGACTGTTCAACGCTGTTGATGCACCATAAGAACACCGAAGATCCCACGACGTCGTTTCGTGGTCCACATCCGATCACATTAAACCACTATTATTATGATATTATTACCGGACGATGATAACGATGATAAATTATTATTGCAATAGCTGGTGCGTGCGCGTGTGTGCGGCCCCGTGTGAATTAACCGATAATAATGATAGTAATAATAGGTAAATAATAATCGGTGACGGTTGCGTGCGAAAAAAAATCGGCAATGTTCAGAGGGGGTAAGGGGGGGCTGCCGATAGGGTTAAAACCGAAAACCCAGGGGGTGAAAATGAGCGGCGCTCGGCGACCGATATCGATTGTACGAGCGACGTGTGTGGAGTGCACGCGAGTACGCGACGACTGTCGTCTGTCGGCCGTCGGCGGTCGGGAGGCGGTATCCGAAAATCCGGTCGACAACGATCGGTCGCGTTACGACGACGGTAGGTACCCACGTACAATAATAATGTAACGTTTCGTGCGCGCGCGCGCGCAACGGTCGCGGGGCGAGGTGTGCGACGGTTGGGCGGCTGCGGCGGTTGTGATAGTGAGCTGCTCGCGCGATGCCCCCCCGAGGGTCGACGTGCTATAGGGCGCTCGGCGAGTGAGAGCTGCTCAGCTGCAGCTGACTATTGTCTATTATAACAGTGCCGAGTGCTGGAGCGCGCTAGACGTCGGCGGAAGACGAGACCGCCGGACCGATGTTGCACGAAACGACTTGTACTGTGTGTGTGCGTGCTGCGAGTAAATTAATAGTGTGTGTGTATGTATATTTGAGTTTCACGAATCGATGAGATAATATTATTATGATTTATTTAATATGTGCATTGTAAACAGTTGGTGATGAAGAGAGATCCGAGTCATGAGGAAAGAGAGAGAGAGAGTGATAAAGCGAACGATATCGCTCGCTCGCTCGCCCGTTATGTCGCGCGAAAGCGTATTATTTTTTTTTGTAGTGTTTCCGCCGCGCAGACGCGCAGTGAATAATAGTGATAATACGACCGGACTGCGGTGGTAGCGAGAAAACGAAAACGACTAAAATTATTATCATATCCCACGCCCCGCCACCCCGTCCCCCCCTACTACACGGGGGCGTTTTTGACTCGACCGAAACGTTCCGGCACGGAAGAAACGATTTCCATCCCCACCTACCCGCGATCATCTAGCCATGATTCGTGCGTGCGCGTCCGTCGTAGGTACTGTGTACCGCGAGTACCGACCGCCGTCCGCCGCTACCGCTGCGGGTTTATTACCACCGCATTGCCGTACTTGCCGAACAAGCGAAGGCGGCGCGCGTAGGTAAAAATATGCGTCCGTTCGTCGTTGCAGTCGGCGAGTCCCGTGGGCACGGTCTGTCGATTTTACCAATATTACCGCCGATTATACCCACCGAACTATTACACTAAACCAATATTATTATGTGCTATTGTGCTCCAATGACAATAATAATATTATCATTCAGTAGATATTTCATTTATTCCTATTGCGCGGCAAAATCCCGTAGATACTTACCAACATGGCTATATGCAACTCGATATTATTTCGATTGTACTTGTACTTTGCCCTACCCACCGCTGTTTTCTGAAAACAAGCCCCTCTACACGTCGTATACCCCGTGAGATCTCTAGTTTTGTGATTAAAATATTTTTAATGCTTGGGTGGATATTTTATAGTACACAAAACGGATGCGTTACATTAGTGTTAATTTACACGCATGCAATTCAAACTAATTGTGTGAATAATAGCGGTAGGTTAAGGTACTGAAGAAATAAACTTATGCGCAAGTTCGGTATAATATGAGTTGAGCAGCAAAATGTAACAAAACAGCCAATCCTTAAGAGGGCGCTATACCCGCATGCGTTGTCTCCGTCTTTCAAATGTATAACATAACAAATAACTGTTTTGTGCAGGATAGAACCACGTCCTCTGAAAACTTTTCAGCGAATTATAGCATTATACGTTATTACGTTAGGTATACATAATAGAGGGATCAATGGATCAGCCTGAAAGCCTTGATTAATGATTATATATTTATATATTGTACGAATATACCACGAACAACTTATATACAACTTTTGTTATGTTCGCGTATTACGTCGAGCACCGCCTAAATAATGAAATATTTACACGTTTCAAATTTCAACGCAAACATGAAAGATGAAACTGTTGAGTAGGTATTGATCAATCTGAAACAAAACGCTTTTATTGTGTTTCATGTTTTTCCAACAAAAGAAAAATCACATCTGAATAAATAAGTGGCAATTACTAAAATGAAATACAACGGTTAATGCTTTTTAACAAGTTCCGGTCAAATTATAGAATGATATTTGTCTCCGTACCATATCGATGACTGATGTTTGTATTTGTACTTGCTTGCAAAATAAGTCCTGTATATTATTTTACATAGAATTTAAGATTGAAAAAAACTGGTCAATGATGTATTGCAGGTTTCGGCTTTAGATTGTACTTGCTTGCAAAGTAAGTCCTGTATATTATTTTACATAGAATTTAAGATTGAAAAAACTGTTCACTGATGTATTGCATGTTTCGACTTTAGAGTGGAACGATCGTTATTGAATTGTTCGACTGTAAATTGTAGTACCTACTTATTTTAAATTTTATACGAAAAACTAATCTGAGCGAAGACGATATACGGATTTTATAGGTACCTAAGTACCGACTATAGTTACTGGTTAGTATATATAATGACAGTTCTACTCTAGCTTTTGCCCAGATTCCAGATTCCCAGATGCATATAATATTATAATATTTATATCATAATATTAATATTAATATCGTTAATATCTTATATATGGTAGAGGGTTGAGGTCCTGTCTTACCTCATAGATTTCGTCCATTATTATTAATTATTGTTAATTGTTTTTTTAAGATCCCCAAAACATAATATTTTTTAAAATTTAAACTAACCTTGTCTGCATTTATTATTTGTAAAGATACAAAATAAGACATATTGACGTGACTACCAAGTCCGCTTAATTCTCTCCTTGATTTCTTTATATATATATTTACGTAAAACTCAAAATAAACGCAATAAATATTAAAACTTATGTCAATTAGTATAATAATTTTAATAAAAGTGACGAAAAATGTTTTATCATATTATAGACATATTAAAAATCAACCTCTTTTTTTCCTAACTTGTTTTTCTGCTGACATCAATCATAGCATAAAAACTTCTATTTGCGTTCTTGGTTAAATAGGTAACGTAATCGATTTTCTTTTATTATTTAAAGCGTTAAAGGGTATCTACCTATACCTACTAAAAGCACGTTCGCAGTTTCCTGTTTAATAATATTTTGACATTAGTCATAGGTATAGCCATTAGTGTGATTACATTATTATTTTATAGGTAGGTACTATATTTTCTATGCTTATAGGTATAGGTACTGATTTTAAGTGACGAAGACAGACCATTATCGACAGCTTGTATTATATTCCCCCAAATTCGCTAAAATTATGTTCCCACTTGCCTACCACGCTCTACACCACAGAATTATGATGCAACAGCTTTAAATGGTATTGTATTAAATATATTAGTATTTATATTTATGTATACCGTATACCGGTATACGAGATATTCCAGATATTTGTTGTTAATAAGACCTGTCACCGGCCCCCGACCAAACGAGGAAATCGGCACACTACAATCTTCTGGGACAGTAAACCACTGGTACAGTTCGGCCCTGAATTTGTTAATGGAATTTTTAGTACGTAGCTGGTACGTCATTTTATGTTATTATAACCTATTGTATTATTTGTTAATTGCTATTAACTCATAATTTAATACGAACGTACTACGTAAAATGGTGTGAATATCTGGCCATCGGTTATCACTTATCTGTTTAAATAGGTAGCATAAAATTATTCTAAATATTCTGAAAACTTCATAGAATATAGAAAATAATAATAACATACATACGACATAGGTAGGTACCTAGAAAGCCTAGATAATATAAATAATATGTATATTGTATACCTATATAAATAGGTTCTCTATAGCCTATAGGTACCTATACCTATTCAGTGGCGTATTTAGGAATTTGTTATGGGGAGGGTCCAGATAATTTTCAGAAAACAGAGCCGTGGGGGGGGGGGCAAAGCCTTCCACACCACCCAATTACTCTTTATGAAATAAATATACCATATTTATAAAACGATTTAAAATTTTCGAGTTCTTAATTGGTATTATAATAATATGTACAAAACAAATTTAAAAAAGCAGGTAAGTGGACGTTGCTCTACTGTACAGTAGGTTACAAGTGGGTCAATGTATGATAGATTGTATTACACTTGAATTCAATGATATAATATCATTGTAAAAGGAAAACGATTCTGAGCGGAGATGGTTTGTCAGTCTGGATATTTTATATTGTAATTATTTATTATAGCCCGTAAGTTGAATTAATATTGAAATATATTTTTGGTTTATATTCTCTATTTTGTTTATTGTCTATGATGATAAACAAAGCGTTAGAAATTAAAATCCCATTTTTAGAGGTTTTTTGTAATTTGTCGGTGGTTTTTCCCGTGACATTAAATAACTATTGAGAAAATAAAAAAATGACCTGCTTAAAGTACCACCTTAATCCAATTTGCTAAAAGATAAGATAGGTACTACATATTGAAATCAAAGCACTCCTTCTGGTAGAAATTTTGTATACAGGATAAAAAAAAAATAATAAACACCATTGTAAAACCACTAGCTTCATCGCTCCGATCAGAATCTAATATAGTTATGTTCTAACTTTTATAAAAATATTTTCTAAAATACATTACT
>NC_042493.1:61786425-61841122 GCF_005508785.2 Acyrthosiphon pisum
CCCCCCCCGTAAATACATCACTGTACCTATTGATAAAAAGTTTCAAATTTTTATATTATTTAATATTTTGATTTTTGATACCTACTAAAATTGATACTGTTGAAAATCGGTGCATCGTACATAAATTATAATCTCATTTCCGTCGCTGTTTGTTATATAGATAGTGTGTTTCACAATTAAGAAATCATTTTCGGATTTGACTACTTTTTATTTTCTCAAATTATATAACTACTAACTAGATCAAATTTGATAGATACCCGAAACCACCCGCAATGTAATAGCATAGGCGTGCGCAGCTCGTTGTGGCAGAGTGGCCAATGATACTTGAAACAAATTATTTTAGGTGTTACACTGTTACCTATAAAATTGCATTCATTTACTCACCGGTCATCACCCGCTGTTTAAATTTTAAGGTATAATATATATATTTTTATTAGTAGGGCTAGGATTTATATGCAAGTCCAAATTGATTGGTTGTGATATATGTGATTATATGTCCACGATTTACCTTATCCTCGATTAAATAGAACCATTTTTCGTTTGCATATTTTATAGATTTAAGAAAATCCTGTTAATTTTGTTGATATAAGAAAATCAAAAATCAGAATGCTTATACCACTGAATAAAACAATACAACTATTTATATAATTTAAGTTGCCATCTATAATAAGTATCTTACAACTTGCAGGGTGGGCCACGGCCCACCTGGCCCACCCCGAGCGCACGCCTGTGTGTAAAAACATTTATTATGTTCTAAAAAGTGTAGTCTAACACAGAAAAAGAAATTACACACACGTCATACTAGGTACATATTATTATAATTTTTAACTTGTAAAACAAATAATTATAACACAGATACACGCAAATCGGCTGCATCATACAGCACGCACTATTGACCCGCTGGGTTTAAAAGTTGACCAGATTAAAAATGTCTAGGTACTTGCCACTTACACATAATAATAGATAAGCCAACCGGACGGCGAAAGCCCTTCATTGAAGTACATAATATATTATATTGTGTTATTTTTCCGTCATCTTGGTACACGACATGACTCGTCACTCCGCACTCGTAATAACAAATATAATAATATAATTGAAACGCTTTGTTGTCCAACTATACTGAATTACCTATTATACAATTCTGCACCTATAATTCACAATTACTTTTTTTTTAAGCACGCACTCATGACGAACCTGACAAGGATGTTATATTTCTTATTGAATTATCGAAAATAAAATACATAGGTATCTATAGATAATTTAATTTAGGCTAAAAGATAAATTCTTTTCAAATGATTTATAATAAAATTAGCTGTGCTTGATATTATACATATTTCGTCATAAATACATTTTTATAAATATTTCTCCCTTATTCCATTTTTTTTACACATCAACACAATTTAATTTTATATATATTGTCGAATTGTCAAATGAATAATTGTATCGTAATTTCGTAACACTATCGTTAGGTTAAAGAGTTTTATGATCCAGACAGTTTTTATTCAAAAAGCGACTATTTAAAGATGACTACCTATTGCAAAGATGATAATATAGAAAATAAATAATTTAATTTGCGGGTATATCTGTCAGTTTTAGATTTTTGGAGGCAGTGGCATAATTAATGGGGGTTCATGTGGTCTAACCCCCCCCCCCCTAACTCTATTGGACCTATGAATACTAAATAACATACATATTATACTAATATATTCTATAACGGAGCCCCCCACTTAAATGTATTTGGAAAATTAGCTAGACCCCCTTCATGGAAAATTCCTAAAGACGCCACTGTTTGGAGGATATAATAAAACCACTAGAAACAACACATAAAATGACTTTATACTTCAGTTCAAAGTTTAGGATTCATAGAAGAAGCTGAAAAGAACATAAAATAAGTACAAGGACAAATGGGACCATTGGGAGTGGCTATAAAAGGAAAAATGCACAGTGTATTAAATAAAAATCCTGGTTTACATTCCATAAAATTCATCGGGGATTTAAATTGTGGAATTAATGGGACATTACTCTTGATAAAAACATTTTCACTTACCTAGTGAAAAAGCTTAAAAGTTTAATGCAATATTCCTCAATAGTTTCTTTAATAGCAGCTTAAAAATATTAAAGATAGATAATTTTTTTATATGCATCAAAAGTTTAACTTCTGCCACCATTTATTAAAATCCCGAAAATCTCAAAAATGTGCAAATTATTTTTCAGTTAGAAATATTCATAAAAGTTTTTCTTTTCATATCTAACATTATAAATTTTAATGAACCGTTTTTAAGGAGTTGTGTGTAGGCAACAAAATGTATAAATGTTCGTTATCCGATTATTAGTATTATACATTTTTATTACCATGGCACGAGTAGATTATAAAGTATAAACAGTGTCCGGTGATCTAAGTGAGTAGTGACGATTTCTGTGCCTCTAACGCGTAAACCTAACGCGACAAACGTGTTTGTGTTCCATATCCCAACACAGTAGGTAGTAGGTACACACCCAACAATAAATTTATTAACAATTTGTAAAAGCATAAAACTTGTTTATCTTTCAGAATTGATCGAAATATAAATTAATATATCCTACGACTTCTGAAGTTTCATTGACTTAACGCAGTGGCCTATTTACAATTGTTATAAGGGCTGGATGACAAAATGCAATTTACAGACCAGCGGGATAAACATTAATTTTAAGAACAAATACTGTTATACTGAAGTCTGAATTATATAGGTAGTACCAATATGGCTATATATAATACAACCAACAAGGCTCGTACACTATAGGTAAAGCTAGGTAGCCTAGGTTTTATAGCTTAGAGACTTACTATTTAATGTATTTACTATACTCAGTAAAAGCTGAATTTAGTTTATTTGGTTTGGGCTTATATTTAAAACATTTTATAGGATGTATAAATCATGACAGTAAAAGCTAATTGATCCAGAACAAAAAACTAATATGATTTTAAACTAGTACCTACCTAATGAAAAATTAGATTGCATTTATTAGTTATACATTAAATAATAATATATTTGTTTGAACATTAAAATAAATTTAAAATTATAGTTTATACTTTATTGAAACAAATTATTGATATTTATTTTAATTATTATTTATTTCACAAGATATCTCTTATGATATAATTTGTATCTAGCGTAATAGTGTGGCACCCGTTACTACTATGATTAACCGAACCATGGGCATATCGCGTATCACGGGGAGGATCTAAGAATGAGTAGTTTTTGAGTTATATATCATTGTATACTATGGATAATAAGTCTATGGTAATGAGTTAAGTACGTATGGAATATGGGGCTTCGATGATTTTAAAATGTTGGTAATTAGGTACTAACTTTAATTACTGTTGATCAATCAATATAGGTAAATAATTTGTAAAAATTATCCAATCATAATAAATACTAAATCTAATATTACATAAAGTTTATATTTTTGTAATACCATTTTAGATTCTGAGTGGAACGATGAATGTATTGATTTTACAATGATGTGTGTTTTTTTATTTATTTATTTATTTTTTGTGTCTGTCATCACCTTTTAGGACAGTAAAAGTGCTTGGATTTTCTTCAACAGTATCTTTTCTGATAGGAAAGTGAATCTAGTAGGTACTTTGTGGGGTAAAAAGTAGTTTTCAAAAGCGCCGTGAAAAACAAAAGAAAAATTAAGGAAAAACGGGAATTTTTACGCAAGATCTGTTTTCGAGAAAATTGATTTTGGTTTTTGGTGCAACTCTTAAATAAATAACCGTAGGTACATGAAATTTTGACCGAATATTTATATTACTATTTTCTATACACCATAACATTTTGACTTATTTTGAGCTCTTTACGGACATTTTCTGTTTCCATTTTTTTTAGTTTTTTTTTTATAAATATCTATAAAATTGTATTTGTTGGTTATAAAAGCTTGAAAATTTAATAAAAAGCTCCTAGTATATTGTTTCAATGACAGATGAAAAAAATTAAAAATCCAGTCACAATTTTTTTTTATAAGCATCTAAAGTTCAAATATTGACAAAATATGTATAAATGACGAACATTTTCAAATTATTTTTAGTTGGAAATTCATCAAAAATTTTCTTTTTAAATCTAAGATTTTAAAATGTAATACAAGATACCTCATAATATTGTCGTACCTTTATCAAAAAAAAAAAAATGTCTACAAGAAAGTCAAATTAAATTTTTATGAGCGTTTGAAATTCATATTTTTACAACATATTTTGATATTCGCTCAATTTCTCATGTGACGATTTTCTTATTTTATTGTAATTGAAAAACGAATGACTGTAGATATTTGAAAATTTAACTGAACGTTAAACTTTTCATTTTCTATACACCATAAAATTTTGAAAATATTTTGACTTTTTTTGAGCTGTTCACGGACATTCTCGGTTTTATATTTTTTAGTTTTTTTTCCTATAAATATCAAGTTTTATCTGTTCGGCCAAAAAGTGTAAAAATTTAATACAAGGCTCCTGATATATTGTTACAATAGCAGTTGAAAAATATTAAAAATACATAGTCACAATTTTTTTTAATAAGCAATTGAAGTTCAAATTTTTACAATATTTATCAAATTTGAAATTGAATAATTATTTTGTAGTTAAAAATTTATAAAATGTTCATTTTTTATATCTAAGGAATGAAAATTTAAAACAAGACTCCACGTAAGTAGTTAATTCTGTTACCAAAAAATCTAGAAACACATAAGCACAGTTTGTTTTTATAATAATTTTAAGTTCAAATTTGTACGAAATTACATATTAAAATACCTATAATAACTATTTTAGTTATTATGTTGCGATTGTATAATATTATTCGTGGGTACTTGAAATTTCTAAAGTATACTATTATATATCTATGATAGTATCACGGTTTGTTGTTGATGTATAATGCGTTATAAGTACCTAATGAATATTGTGATATGATTAATTTGGAATTTATAATAGGTAAATTTTTTTTAATAATATTTCTTATACCTAGACTGACATACCGTCTCTGCTCAGAATCGTTTTTCTTATACAATGATATTATATCATTGAATTCAAATTTAATACCATCCATTATACAGTGACCCATTTGTAACTTACTGTACAGCAGAGCAACATCTACTTACCCTCCTTTTTTAAGGTTTATACTAAACATTTTAATAACTCAGAAACTACACATAAGCATTTTGTTTTAGATACATAAAAATATGCAAAAAATCATCTGCTAAATAATTTGAAGTAGGTAAAAAAAGTAGTTCTCTTTTGAAAAAATAGATGTTTGCATTGACACAGGATACTACTGAAGTAGTTTTTGAGAAAAAAATGTGCAACCAACAATTGCAAGTACAATTAATTATTAAATCTTAGTATCAACTATAAACAATTAATTTTACTTTGACTAATGTGTACTAAATAAGATATTAGTATATTATTAGTTTATTGGTATTTTTAGTTATTTAGTCTTTTCTCAATAAATTAAGTTTTATTGGTAACATATTTATTAAACATATCTATGTTGATAAATAAGTGTAAGGAGTGACCTTGCAAAAAAAAAAAACAATGAAAGAAGTATTATCAGTATTTAACAGTCCTATTTAGCATTAAAATACTTTACTTTTTCTATGTATTTTTATTCTAGAATATAAAACATTCTTTTTCATGAAACCTTATATTTTCGTATTTTAACCTACTTGAAGTTTAACTTGACGTGCTTAATTAATAATTGTAATATACATTACATCTGAAACTTTTAACTTATTAAATTATATATATGAACTATCCATTTCATTTAAATATTTATAAATAAATGAAAGTAACTATTTGTGGCAAACATACAAATGTATTAAATTAAACAATTTAGTTTTATATTCAAATGACACAAAGTATTTTAATACTTATTCTAAATACATTTTAGAAGTATTCTTAACAAATAATATATTATGAATCTATTTGCCTTTTTATTATTTATTATTTAGAATTAGAATTTACTTTTTTTTAATCAATAATGTAAAGTAGGATTTTGTAAGGTGTTTAATTGTTTAGTTTGTTTCTACCTTTATTTTGAATTGAAAAATAATACATCTAAGTTAATTTCTTTATAATAAAAAAACTTGCTTTACATAACAGTATATTGTACTGGTCCAGACATAGCTAGCGTCAAGTAGTGGTAAAATAGCACTACTGCATCTAGGCGTTGTGGGGAAACCATATCTTAACAAAATTAATGATAAGTGACATTTTAGAAGGATATTGTTTCAATACATTTCACTCAATATTTTAGCATTCTTAATTAAAATTAAAATGTGAAAAATATTTTTTTTGATATTTTTTATATATTATTGTTTTATGTTATAATTTATCAAAATACTTCTAATCTATAAATCTATTATGATGTTAACATTATAATATCAGTAAAGAAAACAAGTTACAATATTAATCAATGAAAAATTAACTATTAAGTAGTAAAATAATATTTCAGTTTGTTTCTACATAATATATTATATATATATACATACATGAATATTGAATAAGCATATTAGAATAGCAATCTATTATACTTGTTACATAATTATCATTTTAGAGACTAGAAAACATTTTTATATCACAATATAATAAATACAATTTTAGTCTACATTTTTAAGTCACAGTTAGTACTTAGTTCCTGACTAAAAATAATGCTATTCTTATATTTTTCACAAACAGAAATATTTTTTTTTGCATAACTATTCATTATTATATATATATATATATATATATAATTAAATCACAAATGAACTGTTTTTAAGATTAATATATGTACAATTAATGAGTATTAGGAGATTTTTCTGTAAATGATGCTGCAGAAGATAATATTATACCAGATGTTTGAGGTTGATGCTGTTGTTGTGAAGAAGATTTGTCTGACCAATTTGCATTAATCTCACGTTCTAATCGCTTATATTCCTTTAAAATAAAAAAAAAATAATAAAAATAAATTATAAATTTACAAAGATACAATGTTTCCAGTTTCCACCAATAACTTTTTTGATTAATATTTTTAAAATATACGACTAAAATTTAAACGTAAGCTAATTTACGACGTAAAATATACGACTTAAATGCTATATAATAGTTTATAGTATTTGTAAGCTTTTAAATTTAGAAGAGATACTTGGTAGTGTCTGGAGATGGCAGGTATGTACGAGGAATAAATTGGTAAAGTCTGGTAAATTCTTATACTTATTCTTATTCTTATTCATATATAAATTAAAATATTCTGATCAAAAAAGTTAAGATATAAAAGAAAATAATAGGTAGGTATAGAAGATAAGTTATAACATAGCTATGCTCTCATAGCCAGCCTAAGCAAGAATTTCTTTAAATAAAAATTAGTAATTTTGTCATAACACCACCTTCAACAAACATTTTATGAAAAATTTATAGAAAAAATAAAATTTCAGTTAGGAAGTTCAATATTACAAAGTATGTAATATTAAGATTTTAATTATTTTAATGTTTCTAATTTATGGTCTCCCAAATGAGTGTCACAGACCACAGTTTAAGAACCGCTGATGTATTATAGCTATATCATTACTATCAAATTTAAATTTGATTTAATGATATTTTTTGTTTATTTGAAAATATTCTCAAATAGCTACTATTTTGTGAAAATCCGAAAATCTCTGAAGGCATTGATAATTAAAAAAATTGGTATCTTATGGTAATTTTTCTTATAACACAGAAAAAAATTATTGTTAATTTACAATAGACAAGAATAGGTACTATATTACGCAAGATTTATGAAGAACAAAAAAAACTAGAAAACTAAAATTAGAAAATTTGCTTATTACTTGTATAATTAAAAATTATATATTTTAAACTACTACCTAGCCTATGTATTATAATTTAGATTAGGTATACAGAATTTAAAAAAAAACATAGACAAAAACAAGGTAAAAACATGCCAAAAAATTAAAACTGGTAGAGTTGGTGAGAATTTATATCAGATAGTTATTTATATAATGTGTATGTTTATTAGTTAATTAAAATAGTTTATTAAAATAAAAAAGGTAATCGAGTTCCAGCACTTGGGTTGAGGATTGAACTGGTGAACTACAGATAAAATCTCGGTAAGGCACTCATATTACCTAAAATAGTAAAATGGATGAACTTAATAGGTACCTCCTACCTATATTTAATGATTAATTAAAAATGAACTATAAGTACCTATAAGTTATAACAGCAACAGCTGGTACACTAATATTATATAGGTAGATTGTTGGTGGTAAAAAGTATAAATGATGATGATGTCATATGGAAAACAACTAAGTGTTTCAATAATTGGATAATGTCGTAATGACCAATAGGACAATGATTACTCATTATTAAGACATTACATGTTATTGTATATGAATTAAACTTCATTATTCTGAACAAATACCAATTTCATTTGAAATTAATTTAGTATTACGACTATTTATTTTTAATAACTACCTAATATGTGCAATTTAACACACGCTCGCTTATATAATAGATAATATTTATAAATTATTCTTTAAAAAGCTATGATTCTGGAATTGTTCCAAATTATCACACACAGACTCCAGACTGCTTTAAGTAACAGAGTAGGTATATTTTTAAATAAAATACATGCCAAACATGTGTGCACCTTTTCGAGACATCAAAAGGAGTTATATAAATACAACTTAATCCAGCATTGCTTACCTTAATAGTTTCTTTATCACGAGACGCTGCTATTGCTTTATTCAAGGTATTGTTACGCTGCAAGTTGTACCAGCCGATGTGCATCACTCCAAATCCCACTATAAACATGAGAACTTCCTTGTTGCGGAAAACAAACTGTTTCAAGTTGTCCACGGCCATTATAATAGTGTTATGTATATTATGAGCGGTTTCAAAAACGTAATGAACTGATTAATAATTGTAACAATGCACGCAAACACATTTATTATAAATTATGAATTTCGATTCGTTGCACTGTTAGCAGTAGGTACACACATTCGACTTGTTACCCAATGAATCGTAATTAATATCGTTATCACGCAGTTAGGTACTGACTAGTGACTACAAAAAACTGAAGTATTAAATAGTAAATACGAATACAAAACATGAATTATCGGCATTGGGTAGAAAAAAATTTGTTGAAATAAAAATCAGTAATCACTATCATGGATTTCAGGCTGATATCGAGTGATAACTTTTTTCCGTCGTACTTTTAAAAATGGGCGTAAAGAATCGTAGCTTACATTTTTATTGTTATCATAAAATTTCAAAAATGCTACTACATCGTAATTTACTATGTTTACCAATTTACTTTACATTTTACGTCTTTATCCAATACTCTTGAACCGTGCTCTTAACTTATTAACATCAGAATAAAGAGAAACTATTAGTAGTACACACTACTAAATCTGGTTCAAATATTATTTATCCTAAATAATTAGGATTTTTATTTGTCTAATATTTTAGTGTTCATACGCCAATAAAATATACAGAACTGAAATTTTAATGCCTCAAAAACTCAAAAAGTCCTACAAAACTTCTAAAATTCTCCAAAAGACTAATAAAATATGACTTATGAAAACATATTATTGAGTAGTCATGACAAATTATAAAAACATAAAAAATATAAATAAACCACTAGGTATCTATAACCATTGATAAAATATATTTAATCAACTCTATAACATAATTTATCTCTTTCATAAGTGTTATTTCAGAATTTTGTGTTAAACGTTGTTTTTTATTTTACAAAAGTGTCAATCAATTTTAATAACAAATAATATGTGAGGTATAAAGTACATCTATATTTTGTGGCTTATAGAATGCATACAATTTTGTATATGGTAAATTACGCCTCTGGTTGCATCCTTTAAATTTTATCTCCATTTTTATGATTTATTATTTAAATAAATAAGTAAGTCGTAAAGAAATACAAAAATAAAAACACCAATTTTTAGAATTTCAGTTGTCAAACAATGTTTTACCAAGTGTACCTTAGATAATGGAGACTAAAGTACATTCCAAATCAGACATATAAATTATAATTTATAGGTACATACCTATTTATTTTATTTATTACTTGTTATAATATGTAGTGAATATATCTCTTAATAAACTGCATTTAAATTTTTTTACCCAACGATACATTTTTTTGACTCATTAACTGGTATGAGAAAAGTACAAATTATTTAATTTATAATGTTAGGTCTTGGGCAGTGGGCAGTGGCGTGCTGAACTGACAAGCAGACCTGAGGCAAACTATACAATTTGATCCCCCTCCCCACCACCAACAGTTTTTTCACTAATTTTTTTTATTATTCAAAATAATAAATATTATTAAGTTTTTTTAGGTATAAGTTGCACATCTATACTAACACAACCACCCACCCACCCAAATTTTCCTTGAGGCAATTGCCTCAACAAATGACTGTTCGGCACGCCACTGGTCTTGGGTACCTACGTCTACTAGGCCACTTTTTACTTAACTAAAAGCATTCTCATACCAAAGAAAGTATCTTTTGAAAGTAAAGACCGCAAGTCTTTATTTCTTCTGCTTTTTGGCAGAAAAATACTAAATAGGTATTGATTTAAGTATTCCATCTGACACATTAATATATTATATGAACACTTACTGTTGAGTGTTCAAGGATCATAAAAAAATTATTTTAGAAGATGTTATATCCCACTTATAGGTTTACTCTTTGTTTATTCTATGCACAACAATACAACATTACAGGTTTACATTTGCAATGTTGAAAAAATAATTACCAAATTTGCTGATAATGAAAAAGACTATTGGGAAAAGTGAAATTAAACCGACTGGTGATATTGGACAGTCAGGATTAATTTGTGAATTAAAAAAAAAATGTATTAATTATGATTTATACCAAAAATAGGCAACTGGCAGACTGCTGGCCTTTTTATCTGGTCCTTAGTACATTTTCAAAGTAATTTTAACGATTATGTGTATTAACTATTAAGAAATTACATTGTTTGTAGAGAATTATATATTTTTATTTATTAAATTAATTGTTTCAAACAATTTTTGTTTTTACGATGATACCTATTTTTCTTTTAAAGAATTTGAATATCATGAAATTATGAACATGAGGATTGTAAATTGTGATGTATACTAATAATATGTATAGTAAACAAACACAATCAAGTAGTATCTTCCTTTTTCTACAAGTTGTCTTATTGACATTTCACTCAAATACACCATATTATTTATTACAAAATATGTACGGCAATAAAATAGCATATTTTTTTAATTTCGTCAATCGGCATTATATTTAATTTTAATTTCTGAAATAAGATTTGAAATTTCCATTTCCATTTGAGTTATTACCATTAAGACTAGAATCTTCTATCATATATTCATATTTCATAAACAATGGATGGAGGCACGGCGCCATACCCCATAGAAAAGTAAGTATGGTAAGTATAAAGTAGCCTATCTTGCCTATGTAAGCAATTTGAAGTACATATTAGAGTCGAGTAGCTTGCTGAGATGCGTTTTTTGTACATTTGGCAGTATACTCATTACATATTTATCACTTGTATCACTGGTTATCACTGATGAATTCTCAGGGAGAATTCAGTTATTTGCATAAATACTCGACGAGTATACACGTGCATGCGCAGATCCCAGCTACTCGTCGCTGGGCTTCAAATAATGGGACATGGCTCCATCCATAACACTAAATACTAAAACGTGATCTAAGAGAATAGTCTAGAATATAGTCTTCATGCTTATTAGATATTACTTGTTAATATGTTCGCGATTGTTCTCATTGACTGTGATAAGATAATAAACTATAATCTATTAGACCACGGTCTTAGACCGTGAACTATCTTAACCAGCTATGGAGGTGTGGTTATCTCTCATAGGTCCGGTGCTAACTACAATCATAACGTTTTCAAGTTTCGTATTTCGATTATAGCTTCATATTATTTTGATCAACATGAAACTCACGTGTATTTCGTGAGCGTCTTTTTCTCGCATTTCGGCCGATAGTCGGTGCGGCATATTCGTTAATAAAAATTTTTTTTGCATTATAATTATTAATTATTGTCCGTGAAGTAAATGATTACGCGGCACTATTACCTTTGTATGGTTTTGATAATTTCGTGTTTGACAAATTGTTTGTGATGGACCAAGAAAAGCCCGACGTATTGGCCGTGGACGAGCTGAGGTAAAGAAATATTATTTTTACTACTTTTAAAATATAATCTGTGTTTCAGATACAAGGTTAAGTATGAACCATAATTAATATCCATGTTTGTTTCAAACAGAGCGCAAAGAATCCAATTTGGTTATTCTATCGTTAATATACTCAAAATGTTTCATCAATTAGGTATCCATCTTTTAAATTACCTACATCAGAAATAGTAGAAAATTGATTTTCTTTAAAACCATTAAACCTTTTTAAATTGGTTGCGTCAATATGAACTCTACATACTTTTGAAAAATATGCCATGAGGACACCGGTGTTGCAAAACTACACGAGTTTTTTTTAATGTGTCTGATGTCATCTGTTTAATCGGCCAAATTTGCCCGGTTAAATATCTGTTATCAGCTGATTAAGCTTAATTGCAGTTTAACCGTAGATGGTGCAACTGGCCCTAAGAGTCTTAACCCCTTGAGGAGCATAGACGTATATATACGTTTTTACTGCGTATTTCTTTTAATTCCTTTATTTATGTTTCATTACCGTTAAATACTTTATATAAAATATGTGCTGCCATCTGTGAAGTTTAATTTCAATCAATTGATTTATTTTCATCTATCAATCCTATTAAAATAGGACGTACATATACGTCTTCGCTCATAATTTTTTTTCCAATTTTTCTTTCCTGAGCCGCTCCCTGAGTTTCATTTATGTATTCCAAGGCTGCTCCTCAAAGGGTTAATTTATTCTTAATAAAATAAATTAATAGTCATGTTTATATGCCCTTAACCATGATAAAAATTACTCTAAAAAATATAGGTATTTTTGTTTGTGTAGGTATACTTACCTATGATATCTATATGTGTTACTATATTATATTGTCTAGAGCTGTCGTTCCTATTTTTTTTAAATTTTAAGTTATATTTAATCATATAAGTATAATATTTTTTGGAAATTATTTTCTATAGAATCATAATTCTTAGTCTTTATAAATACCGTTAGCATATATTAATAATAACAGTGGTTTTTGTTGCATGACACTTAATATGTTACACAAAAAAAAAAATTACAAAGTTGTTGTTACAATATTATTGGTGTACATACAGTGATTCCTCTCCAAACAGACACCTCCAAATAACAAACATTTTCTTGGGAACCAACTACAAAATTTCAGTGATTGAGAGGGTCCAGTGTTTAAAGGTTTCACTAAACCTAATTTAAATCTTGATAAATTAAAAAAAACTGATTTTAAAAAATGTTTATGTAACAGTATAGTTTTTATTTGCAAATCAAAAATTAATCTGATAATGTTAGTTAATTAATTATTTTATTAATATATTTTTAGAATAATACTAGATTATTACTCACAACATCCACCACCTTGGATTAACAATTCACCATCAATAGCTAAAAAAAAGAAAATGGCCGATACAGATGTAAAAATTGTTGAAGATGTTTTACGTTCATTGACTTTGGCAGCTGAACATTTTCGAAATCTTTGGGATTGGTCAGAATTTACGAATTGCTACTTAAATCACAATGACAAATATGTTGTTTGGTAAATACTTGTTCTTATAATCAAAAAAAAAAAAAGGTGTTTATTTTATTTTATTATTATTTAGGTTGGCTTGTCAATGCATGTCAATAATATTGCAATTTACTGAATCTGAAAAAAATAATCTGATTTCACTTCATATGGATGAACAAACCAATGAAGAAAATATGCTAAAATACAACTTAAGGTCCAATTCAAGTAATAAAGACTATTTAAAATCATATATACCAGACCCAGACCAATATACAACCGTTGAACAAGTATCTCTGTCTATAGTTGGGCCTCCTAAACAGGTAATAAACCATCGTAAATCTAAATTATTTAACATAATTAAATATGGTGTACTAATATATTAAAATATTAATTGTATAGCCGAGTGATCTTATACTTGTCAATTCTACAAAAAAAAATTTAAGAAACCTATCATTAGCTGTATCAGCAGGAAAAGTCGCTTGTTTGGTTGGACCTGTTGGGAGTGGCAAAAGTGCTTTAGTACATTATTTAGCAAATATTACTGGTTTGTACAATTCTATAAATTATTTTGTATTTTATATTAAAAGGACATAACACTCACATTTGTTGTTTTTGTCTGACAAATGTGTTGTATGGAAAATTTACGCTCAGAAATTTATGTTTAGCTTCATTAGTATGATTAGAGTGAATCAACCATTATAACACTTGATAAGAATATTATCTGTGTTTATATGTCGGTATTTATGATAGTTTAGTTTTTAAGTGAGTTATGAGCATTTAAAATTGCACTATTTTATATACTAAAACTCACTAAAAAATTTAATTATAATAAAAATCAATATACAATCTCATATAATGATTTTACCATTAAGTTACCAGGTCAGTAACACTGCTGAGTGCCTGCTCACAAATGCTAAGCTCCTGTCACTAACCATTATTTTACAACTTACTCATTATACTTATTGTACTGTACAAATTGTAAATAATTTTAATAAAATAAAAAATGAATAAAAATCATTAAATTTCATAATAGATTAATTAATTCAACCTATTTTTTGAACTAACGGTGCTAAACTTTAACTTTTAAGCCTAAATTTGCTATGTTATGTATTTGAGACAACTAATGTGGGTGTAGTGTTGTCTTAAACATTAATTATTTTTTATTATAAACTTTTAAAAATATAAAAACTAATATATTTTATAATATTAAGAGGACGTGATACCCGCATGTGTTGTCTCCGTCTTACAAGTGCATAACATAGCAAATTATACGCAAAGCAGAACACGTGTAGCTCCGTTAGCTTAAAAAATAGAGTAAATTGACCTCTTATAAAATCTGAAGATAAGATTATTATCTAGACAACCTCATGAGCTTTTTATTATATTTTAATTTTTAAGCGAGTTATAAGTACTTTAAAATGCACAAACAATTTACAATTTTAAAATACTCAAAGCTCGCTTTGAAATTAAAATATAATAAAAAGCTCATAAGGTTGTCTAGATAATAATCTTACCTTTAGATTTTGTAAGAGGTCAATTCACTCTAATTTTTAAGCTAACGGAGCTACACGTGTTCTGCTTATAATTTAGTATGTTACGCACTTGTAAGACGGAGACAACACATGCGGGTATCACGTCCTCTTAAACAACAGAATTTACTAAAATAATACAAAATATTTTATTATTAGGTTATCTGATTAGGGATTTTACTAGCAGACTATTTTACTAAAAATTATTTCAATCATTCCCCTGGCTGATCATGACACATTTAATTAAGACTTACTTAATTTGACAATGTTTAAATGTATGAAATTAGAATATACTATTACTATTAGGTATATGTTAAATAATTGAGAATTTAGTTAAGCATTAAATTCTGCTCCCAAAAATACTCTGTGACTGTTTGACAGTTTATACTATGGTTTTTTTGGGTTGATCCTGTATATTATACAAATAAAATAAAAATGTTATTGTATTGCCAATAGTAAAGTTTATCTTTAATATGTAAATAGGACATACTGATGAAAAATTACTTACTGTTCAACTGGGTGATGAAACTGATTCTAAGATGATGTTAGGATCATATCATTGCACAGACATACCTGGAGAATTTGTTTGGCAGCCAGGAGCTCTAACAAAGGTTAGTTGCTATGAATTTTGTTACCTATATTATCTTATTATTAGCTTGAAATAACATAAAAAATATTTATTTTTTAAGCAATACATTCTTACTGTGTAAGGGTTATATTATATCAGTATGACATAATTAGAGAAATTACTCAAATAAAACTTTGATTTTATGTAAAACACTAAAAAAAAATCTTTAAATCTTTTTTAATATTTAGGCTGTAACTGAAGGAAAATGGCTATTGCTTGAAGATATTGATTCAGCTTCTAGTGATTTGGCAGCTGTTCTCGTCTCTCTTGTAGAAAGTCGATCGCTAACCGTTCCTGGATTTAGAGATCGACTTATTCCAGCTACTGGATTTCAACTGTTTTTCACTCAAAGAGTTATAACTACTTCTAGTGGTTACTATCATAAACAAAACATTGCAACTGATTTATTAGGAAAACACTATATCCAAATAAATGTTGAACCACTTAGCAAAAACGAACTAATTGAAGTTATTGAAATTAAGGCAAATTCCAATTTTTCTCATTAATTATATATAAATTATAAATTAATATGATTATATTTTGTTACAAATTTTTTTTTACAGTTTCCTATATTAAAGACAATCGCCCCAAAAATCATTGATGTTTTCTTATTATTTTCTGCTGGATTTCATAATAGTGATGCTATATTGAGTTTAAAAAGAAATGGAAGATTAACTTCTACGAGAGATTTGATGAAATGGTGTGCAAGGATTGTTAAAGAATATGATGTGACATCAAGTGAATCAGCTTTAAAAGTAATCCAAGATGCAATTGACATATTTTGCTGTAGTGCTGCAAATCCAAGTACATATTACAAATTTAAAATATAATTTAATTAATCAGTATCATTAAAGGACTTGATGAATAGCTACATAACATCTTGAAGCAGATGAGTGAAGTACAAAAGTAGTTTGATTGTACAATGATTTTAATAACTTACTATAGTATTTCAGAATTTTTTTTAATAATCCTAAGTACATTTATGTGCTTAAGATGATGGTGTGATTTAAAATGTAATATATCTTGTTATTGTATATATATTATAAATTATAATTGAGTAAAATGATTGAGTTGGCGACTCGCGTCATATTGCCTAAGAAACCAAATTTTACATAATTTAGATAAACCAATTTTCGTATCTTTTTTTTATGCAATCTTAAAACATTAATTTGTAAAGGTTCATGGTTTTTTTTGTTTTTTTCATTTATTTATAACAAATTAGTGAGTATTGATATCAAAAAATAAAACGTTATAACACAGTTTATCTATTCTCTTCTATTTAGTGTGAACATATTTGGTAAATATTTTATTTGTTTGTTTACCCTCACGTTACCATTTTTCCATATAATATTATTACTCAAAAACTTTGTTGTTGCTGTTAAGGGAACACTTAAAACTATTAAATTCTTTAAATCATATAGATTTAAAATTTTAATTCTTATCAAAATGTAATTTAATTTGGTTATACCAAATCCCTTAAATATTGAGAGTCTTCTTAAATGAAACCTTTTTATCTATTAAAATAATCATTAATCCTATGATCCGACACACGAGAGAACTCAACTGGGTAGCAATCACAATGCATTTGAGTTGACGCTTTACCACCAATTGCCATAAGTAGGGGAAACGGTTTACTTATCTCGTAGATTGTAGTATAGAACACACATTAAATGTCTTATACTTAAATATATTTATACCATTTTAATGATAGTATATTGAAAATAACTAACAATTCTTAATTTATTAATTTAGTTATTTATTTAATATGTTGCGAATTATTGTATTTAAATTATTTTTTTATTTATTTTCAGAAACAAGACTTGAACTTGCTTGTCATGTTGCTTCTTTAATCGGTGTTGTGAAAACTAAAGCAGAATTTTTTTTAAATGAGTATAAACCAACTGTTGTACTTGATGAGAAACACTGCATTGCAGGTCGAGTTACATTACCTCGCACTGGTTCTTTTTTAACGGACAATTATATGTAAGAATTCAATGTTTTCATTTTATGATAAAAGAAGTATTGCTGTGTATAAGTAAATAAACTACAGGGGTTTGATTTTATAACGGCTGAAAAGGGAGCGTTAAGAATATGCCGTTATACCCAAAATTATTTTTTTAATTTTCTAATAATTATTATAGCAGATTTACTAAATTACACATACTTATTATATATTTATAATTATAAATTACTAAATATTATCCAAAAATAATTATCATTATTTTGTTTAGGTTATATGCATTTACATTTTCATATTATTAACCTAACAAAAAGTGGAATAACAATTAAATAAAAATTAAAAAAAAGTATCATTAAATTGAATAGTTGAAAAAATTGAAACACTTTAAACTACACGAAAAACCGTTAAGACAGCCCACACAATACTAAAAACCATTTCAGATATTTATGATTTTACCCCAAATATTTTCATGATACTATTTAAGACACTTGCAATTAATAAATTACGCTTATAATATTTGAAAAATACCTGTGATAACAATATTATATGGTCGCCTTATAACATTCAAATATATATATTTATATAGTCTCTAAATTGTATTTTGTATTGGCCAATATTTTCTTTATATCTGTTATTGTTATAACTTATAGCTGATCATTTAGTACATAAAAATATAGGGAATTTTTCCGTGACATTGAAATTAATGTAATTTTAATATTCAGCCAATATGTATGGTGTGATGGTACTATCTGTTGTTTTCATGTTTTAAATCCAAAAGAAATTGAAATCTTAAGTTTAGTAATCGTTCAAGATAAAAATCAAGATTCATATACAGTGTGATTCTTTTATCATTGAACACTCATTATTTCATGAAGTGAAAATTTTTTTGAATTTTATATAGTTTCAAGTTGTTTTCAATGATATAAGAATCACTCTGTATACTTAAAAAAAGTATTTATTCTGCCCTTCTGAGTACAGAAAAATTAAATGTAGCTTTTAAATTAAACCCCTCTAGCTTTTGTACATTTCGTATGTCCAATCAATTTAATTTTGTTATTGTATTTTGTAATATATTAGACATAATAATAATATATTATTTTTTCAGATCAAATTCTTCAAAGTTTGCTTTAACACGTTCATCTTCTTGTCTTTTGGAACGCATCGCTTGTTCAATTGCAACTAAAGAATCTGTATTGCTTGTCGGTGAAACTGGTACAGGAAAGACATCAACACTTCAACTATTAGCAAAACACACAGGAAATAAGTTAACTGTTTTAAATATGAACCAACAAAGTGATAGTGTTGATCTCATTGGAGGATATAAACCAGTCGAATTAAAGATTATTATCAAACCAATTAGAGAAGAGTTTGAAAGTCTTTTTCGAGCAGAGTTTAATATTGAACAAAATAAAAAATTTTTGGGCCATATATCAGTAAATTAATCATCATAAATGTATTATATCGTTAAACTAATAATTAAAATTTTTTTTTCTAGACTTGTTTTAATAACCGTGACTGGACTAGTTTGATAAAATTAATGAAACATGTTTTACAAAAAGCCATTAACAAAAACACAAAGAATAATAATCCTGTTAAACCTTGGTTGGAGTTAAATGAAAAATTGAAACGTTTTGAAGTTCAATTAAAACATTGCCAGACTGCAATGGCTTTTGCGTTTGTAGAAGGAAGTCTTATACGAGCTGTTAGAGAAGGTAATGCAATACAAATTACATTTAAATCCATAGCAGCATATATTTATTGTATACATTTTTAGGATACTGGGTTTTATTGGACGAAATAAACCTTGCTTCAGCTGAAACATTACAATGCTTATCCAGTTTACTTGAATCTGATGGAACTGTGACTATATATGAAAAAACTGATTCTAAACCTATTTCTAGACATCCAAATTTTAGATTAATGGCTGCTATGAATCCGGCTACTGATGTGGGAAAAAAAGACTTGCCTCCTGGCATAAGAAACAGGTATTTTCTATTAAATTACCAACTTGTAATTTAATATTTTATTAATGTTAATTAATTTTTTTTCAGATTTACAGAATTTTTTGTTGAAGAGTTAACAGATCGATCTGATTTAATTACTCTAACAGCTTGCTATTTACCAGACTACTCTGCTCAAAAATTAAATGCTATATCTAAATTTTACTTAATTGCCAGACGTGAAGCAGAAAACTTTTTAGTTGATGGCACAGGGCACAAACCTCATTACAGTTTGAGAACTTATTGTCGTGCATTGTCTATAGCATCTTCAAATCCATGTCAATCTGCTCAGAGATCGTTGTATGAATCTTTCTGTCTAAGTTTCCTTACTCAGTTGGATAGTTCCTCTCATAAACGCGTTGAATCATTAATAGCTACTACTATGTTTGGTGAAAAATTGATTCAAGGAGTTATTAATCAGCCTATTCCAAAACCTTTAATCAATTCAGAATCTTTTATTCATTTTGAAGGTTATTGGATTCAAAAAGGAATATTGGAACCTTCAACTTCTGAAAAAGTATGAATATAGAATTTAAAATTAAATATGTTTGACTAAAATTGAAATATTTTTTAGTATATTTTAACAAATAGTGTTAAAAAGAATTTACGTGATCTTGTGCGAGCTGTTTCATTGAGTTGCTTCCCAGTCTTAATTCAAGGCGATACTTGTGTTGGAAAAACAAGTCTAATCACTTATTTAGCAGCAGCATCTGGTAATGTTCTAGTACGTATTAATAACCATGAACACACAGATTTACAAGAGTATATTGGTTCATATTCTGCTCAATCTATTACTGGTCAACTAGTTTTTAAAGAAGGTTAGTAATGAATATTAGTACATTGGTTTTGTAAGAGTTATTCTGTTAAATTCATTTTCAATTACTTTTTTTAAGACGTACTGTAGTATTTCTTAAATAAGTGTTTATCCATCAGTTCCACACCAGTGTTTCGGTTGGCAACTTGTGTCATTACTCCACTATATTCTGTCCATTTATACCCCTATACTTCTATTAATTATTAATTAATATTACCTTTATTCAATTTTAAAATATGTTCATTTTTATAGGTGTTTTGGTTGAAGCAATGAGAAAAGGTCATTGGATTGTATTAGATGAGTTGAATTTAGCACCAACCGACGTGTTAGAAGCTTTGAACCGTGTGTTAGATGATAATCGTGAATTATTTATACCAGAAACACAAACTACTATCACAGCTCATCCTGGGTTTAGAATATTTGCTACTCAAAATCCTCCGGGTTTATATGGTGGTCGTAAAGTAAGTTCATAATTATTTATTTAACTCCAAGCCTTGTAGTTTTTATTAAAATATTAAGGCTTGTTAAATAAATATTAGGAAAATAAATAAGACATAAGTAATTTACAGTCAAAACTAATACAAATATATTCAAAGATTGAGAACTGGTTAAAATTATCATTCAGAATTATATTTCTGATTATATGCTAAAATAAGATTGCAATTCTCTTCACAATTTTTTAGTACATAAAAATGCACCAACAAAATAAATATTAGAATATTAATTTTATCTATGTCAAAATAAATGTCTATTGCTTATTACATTAAGAATATGGTAATTTTATTCCTGATAAATGTTAAGAATCTTTAGTAAAGTATTTTACATATTATGATATGATATTATAGTAATATATAGTTCAATAATATTTATGACAGAATGATTATGATGATTAATTTTATTTTAATGGAAAACAATTGATTTTAGACTTGTATTTTTATGTATAGATACTATCAAGAGCATTCAAAAACCGTTTTATTGAAATGCATTTTGATGAGATTCCAGCTGATGAGTTGGAAACAATATTGTTTCAACGCTGTGAAATTCCTTTGTCATATGCTAAAAAGGTAATATCAGTTATGAAAGATCTACAATCAACACGAAAAGGAAGTGCTGCATTTGCTGGAAAACATGGTTTTATAACACTAAGAGATTTGTTCAGATGGGGTGAACGATATCGTTTGGCAAAAGAATCAGAAAATTATGATTGGAATCAACACTTAGTTGATGAAGGTGAGCAATTTTTTAATTTTTTGTTAGGAACAATGAAAATCATTTTTTTCCTACTTTTTACTACATTTATATATATATTTTTAGGTTTTTTGGTATTAGCTTCTAAAGTTCGTAAACCAGAAGAGGAAAAAACTATATTACACGTATTAGAAAAACATTTCAAATGTTCACTCTCTTTAGATAGATTATTTACATGTGAGATACTTTCATTAATTATTATAATATTTTTTATTTTTGTATTAAAAATAAAATAAAATTTTTATAGTAAATGATGAAACATCACCGATAACTCGCCATATACTTAAAAAAATAGAAATACTGCCTACTGGATTTAAACATGTTTATATGTCCAAAAACATTAGACGAATGGTGGTACTTGCTTGTAAGTATAATATTATGGTTAACAAATAACATATTTATGGTACTTATGTATGGATATTTCCATATAATAATACTTATTATTTGTTTTTATATTAGGTAAAGCAATTGAGTTCAACGAACCCATATTATTAGTGGGTGAAACTGGCTGTGGTAAAACAACTGTGTGTCAAATGATTGCTGCAATCAATGAAAAAAAATTATTAACTGTTAATTGCCATCAGCATACTGAAAGTTCGGACTTTCTTGGCGGACTAAGACCTGTTCGAAATAGAGAACAAGATAATGATCAGAGGCTATTTGAATGGGTTGATGGACCATTAATAGAATCAATAACTCGTGGCCATATGTTTTTAGCTGATGAAATTTCTTTGGCTGATGATAGTGTTTTAGAACGTTTTAATTCATTGTTAGGTTAGTTTTTAATAAATTTGAAAATAGTATCTGATTAATAAATAATAGTATTAAACAAATAACTATACATATACTATACATATACATTGTTAAATTTCCAGAGCCCGAGAGAAAACTTTTACTTACTGAAAAAATTGGAGATGATAATGGTGAATCAGAACTTGTTGCACACTCAGAGTTTTGTTTTGTTGGTACAATGAACCCCGGAGGTGATTATGGCAAGAAAGAAGTATGTTAAAGAAAAAAATTTGTAGATAACATTAATAAATATTTAAATGCAATTTTTTTTTTATATATAATTGGATAATTAATGGTTTTAGTTATCGCCAGCACTTAGAAATCGCTTAACAGAAATTTGGTGTGAGAGTTGCTCTGATAATGATGATCTTGTTCAAATTATTAATCACAACTTTTCGACATCTGATGATAACAGTTTATTTTTGAGTGAATCAATGGTTTATTTTGTTAACTGGTTAAAATCTATTGAACAATTAAAAAGGTAAGCAATTTTTTATAATTTAAGTATATGTAATTATTTGCTTTAAATATTTTATTTGGTATAAAAATCATTATTAGTTTCAACTATATCATTAAAAATAGATCTGTTACACTTACATTTACTGTCTTGTCTATCTCATGCATAACATGTGTATCAGTCGATTATTTAAGGTTTCTTGCACAATTTTGAGCTTCTATGTGGATTTTTAATCAAAAATAATTATCATCATTTAATTTTCAATTGTCATTCGTAATCTCGTTTTTTGCGTCAAATAGATCCTTTTGAAAAATTACGATTAGCAATACTAAATTAGATAAAAACCTTAGCCCGTTACAAATTAACTTTTTAGAGTAGGCATATTATATAAGACATGTAGACCTTAGTGTTACATGCCTTGAAAACCATTGAATGCCAATAAATAATTTTAAAAATTTTAAATTATATTTTATTCTGATTAAAATATACATGAAACATTTATGTTATAAAATGAGAATCACATAGTTAACTTTGGAAAGCAATGCATTAGAATCTTAGCTCAAAATCATTAGTAATTTAATTTTATAAAATATAAAGGTTTTTATTTCTAAAAAATGTTGACTATTTTATAACTAATATAATAAATTATTTAAAATAATTCAGTTTTCATGAATAGTGCATTAGTGCACTATAATATTTTGATGTATCTTTAGTCAATTATGGCTTTTATCTACTTTTTGAATACTTATAAAGTTATAAAAGTGTCCTTGGCATAACAGGATAAATTGTAAACTGACTTACTGAGTTAAAAAGACAAATTTTGTTTCTGTATAAACAAAGACTGTAAATGCAGAATAATGCTCTGGACAATTTTTTTTTATTAGTTATTTAATAGTTTTAATCTGTTTATATTAATTTAATTGAAATTTTGAATACTGTAATATTTATTAATTACATATTATGTACTACTTTCATAGTTATTTAAAGTTGAACATAACCATCAGAGACTATTTAATTTGGGTAAAATTTATTGAATCAATGATGAGCCAAATACCAAGCAATGATATCAATTATAATAGTATGCAGGCATTATTTACGTTTTATAAGGAAGGAGCAATTATGACATTTCTAGACAATAAAAATACGATAAACCATCTGTAAGTTTTAATTTTTAATTGATCTTGTAAAATATTAATTTTTATATGTTTCTAGTTATGATCAAGCCATTGCATACGCGTTAAAGGATAGTTTAGTTAAACATTATCCTAAATCTTTAAAAGTCGAAGATATCAAAATTTTTGAAAAATTAGTTGATTTCTTTCCATTAAAATGTCTCCCAGAATGGTTTGGATATGATGGATATTACATACCTAGAGGTATTATTTATATTTATATTTATATATTGTACATATAATACATATTATTTACTTTAAATCTCAAATACTATAATTGTACTTTCCATATATAATTGTTAATAGGTAACATGCCACTAGAACCAGTTGGTGCCTTTTCATTTGACGCGCCTACTACCAAGTCAAATGTCATAAGATTATTACGATGCATGCAAATAGAGAATCGAGCAATTTTGCTAGAAGGTAGCCCAGGGGTCGGAAAAACAAGTTTAATTCAAGCAGTATCCAAAGCATCAGGTCATAAATTGACTCGTATTAATCTCTCAGAACAAACAGACGTATCAGATCTATTTGGGGCAGATTTACCTACAGATGGTGGTGATGGTGGTAGTTTTGAATGGAGAGATGGTCCATTTTTAAGAGCATTAAAAGAAGGAAATTGGATTTTATTAGATGAAGTACGATATACTATTTTAATTTATGCTTTGAAACTTGTACATTTGTTTGTAAACTATTACTAACATACTGTTAACAAAATATTCTTTGAAGCAGGGGTCAGCAATATTTTTCATACAAAATAACATTTTAACCGTTTTTTTTTTTTTATTATTAAGATAGATTAAGACCACAAGAGGTTAACATTTTTGTTTTTTAATAATTTAAGTAGGTATTTAATATTTATTAATAAATTAATAGGATATCAAAATAAGGAATAAGTTTACACATTAAAGTTTTTCACTGTGTTTACTTAGCCAAAATATAGTATACTAAAACCGCTAAAAATCAATTGTAAATTATAAACTAACTTTATACTAATCATTGTTTAATTTTAATGAAACCATTGTGTATTTAAGAATATATTTGAGAAGTACTGGTTTCACATCATCAAAGAAAATGAGCTAAATAATCCAACATATCTACTCTACTCCTAGTGAAAATCACGCATACTTCCCTCCTCCTTTTGCTAGCCGACATATCCCAATGACCATATACAAACTTTTACAAATATCAAAATTGGCAGAAGACTGCCCATCACCACAGGTCATTAGTGGGAGATGTGTAGCTACACGACACGAAAATTGGTTGGATGAACTGCTTATTCTCTTTTGAAATAGAGTATAGATTATTTTTGTATAATATATTTATAATCTATGGTCCCTGGATCACTCAAAATTGGTTTGTGGGCTGAAAGTTGCCAACCCCTGCTTTAAAGTAATAACAAATGCTTCGTAATTACTGTTTTGTTATATGAAATAATAAGACAAATTAGTGGTTGTGTTACAATAGTGTTTTATGAGTAAATAATACAAATAATAATTGTTTATTATGTTAATTTTAATAGTTAAATTTAGCATCACAATCAGTACTTGAAGGTTTAAATGCAGTTCTTGATCATAGAGGTGAATTATATATCCCCGAACTTGGCAGGACTTTTATTATAGAATCTAAGAAAACTAAATTATTTGCGTGTCAAAATCCAATGAGTGAAGGAGGAGCACGAAAAGGATTACCAAAATCATTTTTGAATCGTTTTCTTCAAGTAAATAAATAAAAGCTAATGTTAAATATTATAAATTAAATTGCATAAATAATTCTAATTATATTAATAAATTTAAACCATTCTTATATTTTAGGTTCATTTATATGCATTAGATTATAAAAATATTGTGAGCATAATGAATACAATTTATGAACCAAAAATTACAAAGATTCGACCATTAAATTTAAAAAAAGTAGTCAAATTTACATTGTCTTTCTGTAATAAATATAACGTGGAAATTAATCTAAGAGATATATTACGCTGGGTTGATGTAACCTTGACACTGAAATGTAATATCTTAGACCATTTACCTTTAATATTTACTGATCGTACAGCAAACTTAAAAGCTTTGGAAAATGAAGTAACTATTATCAAACTTAATATAAATTTATTATTTGTATATATTTAGGTCAGAGAAAAATGCACTTCAAATACATAAAATTGAGGAATATTTTTTATCTTATTACATTATTAATAGATAAGGATAGTTCTGTGATAGAGTTGTATTTGTGGTATTGTTATATGCTTTTATTGGATGGAGTTTAGCAATATATTTGAAAAACCAGAAAATAACTCAAAATTCTCTGACCTAATTATAGCTTTTTATTTGTAATTGTTTACATAATATATTTGTATGTAGGTACTCAAGGAGCTGAAAAATATGGTTGCCACTACTGAGCGAAGATATGATTACTTAAGAATATTTCCTTCTGGTGTTATGTTTAATAGATTTGTAGTACCACGTAAACGTGCTATTAGCATGCCAATCGATCAAAGTAATAATAAATTGATTTTGGGGTCACATGTCCATACATTGAATTCCTTAGCTGTTTGTATGAAAATGAATTGGATGCCAATTTTGGTAATATATATACGTTTGTTAAGAAAACTAAATTACTTTCTAATTAAGAATTATCCATAGGTATTCTAAATTTAAATTAAATAAAAATAAAAGCTAATGAAGTAATTTATGAATTTGTAATACAACTTTCCTTAAGGGGGCTGCAGCCGGTTTTGACAAAAGTCAAAACTAATGTAGATTTGACCAATCTAAACATTAATTTTGTTTGTTATTGTGTTTTTAAATATATTTAAATTCTGTATCATAAAATAAACCTTAAGGGGGCGGGAGGGGGCTCCAGTCAATGAAAAAAAATAACTTTTATACCAATAAGCTGTGGTAAATTACACATACTTCGTAATGTCCGATTTAAATTTTTTATACATGTTTGAATTCATTGATAAAATATCTAGGTTTCTTAGGAATCACTTTTTTTATTTAAAATCAGATGTGCCCAAAATAAATACAAATGTAATGCAATTATTTCATCGGATTTCTAAAAAAAAAATGGTTATTTTAAGGTCATTTTAAATTGAAAATTGAAAATCGACTTCCTAAGAAACCTAGATATTTTATCAACGAATTCAAACATGTATAAAAAATTTAAATCGGACATTCCGAAGTATGTGTAATTTACCACCGTTTATTGGTCTAAAACGTTTGAATAATACGTGAGCTGCAGCCCCCTTAATACCAATAATCATTGTTACTTTATTTAAGAAATTGCATAGGAAAGAAAACAATTTTTAATGGTTGCATCATTTTGAAATTGACAAATCTTCCAAATAATCTTTTATTTTACAGTTAATAAATCTTTATAGGTAATGGTTAACATTGTTTTTGTGATTTATTTTAGGTGGGTAGCGGTAGTGGAAAAACGTCAGTGATAAAAACACTTGCTCAGTTATATGGATGTGAATTGCGCGTATTATCTGTAAATGCTGCCATGGATACAATGGAAATATTAGGTGGATTTGAGCAAGTATGTAAATTAATGAATTAAAATAAATTATATTTTAGATTCTGAGCGGAGCGAGGAAGCTAGTGGTGTCTTTTTTTTTGTCCTGTATACAAAGTTTTTACCAGAAAGAGTGCTTGGACTTCAACATATAGTATCTTATCTTTTAGAAAATTGGATGAAGATGGTACTTAATGGTACTTATTTTTCAATTTTCTAATAGTTATTTAATATCGCGAGAAAATCCACCAACAAATTACAAAAAACCGCTAAAAATGGGATTTTAATTTCTAACACTTAGTTTATCACCATAGAAACAAATAAAAATTTATAATGTTATAATATTAATTCAACTTAAAATATAATAAATAATAACAATATAAAATATCTAGACTGACAAACCGTCACCGCTCAGAATCGTTTTTCTTATACAATGATATTGTATCATTGAATTCAAGTTTAATACAATCCATTATACATTGACCCACTTGTAACCTACTGTAATGCAGAGCGAC
The DNA here is from genome assembly GCF_005508785.2 of Acyrthosiphon pisum. NCBI lineage: Eukaryota > Metazoa > Arthropoda > Insecta > Hemiptera > Aphididae > Acyrthosiphon > Acyrthosiphon pisum. The sequence continues at coordinate 61,814,762 of NC_042493.1, forward strand.
ATCCACTTACCCGCCTTTTAAAAAATATATGTTTCTTCATTTTTAGGCGGACTTTAATAGACACCTTGAAGAATTTGCTAGAAGAATAGAAAATAAAATGTTTATTGATGTCGGTGAACAACTTTTAAGTAGTCGAAATGATTACATTTCCTTATTAACTTTGTGGAATGAATATAAGACTATGACCGGTAAAATATAGACAAAAGAATATATTTGTTTTATACTTTTAAGTTATAGTTTTAATTCACTTGCATTTATTTTATTATGTTAGGTGTTTCCAATAATACAGTAACCACTATGGCCTCTGAAACGACATTATTTAAAAAACGTATAGATAAGTTGATTCAAATTGCGAATGTATTTGTAAATGATGAATTAATTTGTTTACTTAAAGCTCTTAGAGAACGTGTTTGTTCTACTGGAAATTTAAATTCTGGTGGAAAGTTTGAGTGGATTGATAGTATTTTAGTAAAGGTCAGTTTATATTATATTCAACTAATAAATATGTCAATTCATTTTTTAAAATTTTTTATTTTAGTGCTTAAATGATGGCAGTTGGTTGTTAATTGATAATGTAAATTTATGCAGTCCAGCTGTATTAGACCGTTTAAATGGACTGTTAGAACCAAATGGGATTTTAGAATTAGGTGAAAAGGGAATCGGTTCTGATGGACAAATTACAACTATAACACCACATGAAAATTTTAGACTTTTCTTAGCTATGGATCCAAAACATGGAAGTATTTCCAGGTAATTATAAAAATATATTAAAACAATATATTTTGAGTATAAATTCTAAATGCATTGTTTTTCAGGGCTATGAAAAATCGTGGAGTTGAAATTTATATGGGTCCATTAGATGAAATAAACAATAATGATATTCATTCAATGATAGAGCAGCAAGGTATTTGTGACAAGTCAATCAGTCACACGTTGCTAAAAATTCATAAAATGATGAAAACCCTAATTTCTGGAATCAGTATTAGTATTAATCATCTTCTTCGTACAGCATATTTAGTATCTCAAAACATTAAACGAGATCAATCAATTACACAAATTATACGAGAAATTTGTATTGACACATATGTCCGCTGTTTAAATGAAAATTCAAAACAAAATGCTATTTTAGAAATTGATAGGCTTTTAGAAGAACATACTATTACTTCAAATGAATTTTTATTTTCAAATCTCCAAACAATAGATATTTTACAATCTTCAAATTTAAGTTACATAAAACAACAGTGTAATATTTTAAAATATGAACATTTTAATAATACCCATATAGAAGATTTATTATTGGTATATTTTGGGCGCTCATCAAGTTCAGATATTTCAATTAGAAGTAAATTGGTATCAACACAGATAAACATTGAAAATGAAGCCATTAAGAATTTTGTAAAAAAACCTCCCGTCATGGGATTTGATGAATTACCATTTTGGAAAAAATCTGTTCATCATATACCTTTCGAGGACTTACCATATGACTTTCGATATTTGCCAAGTATTTATTTTAATAAAGGTCGACCTCTTTATGAACCTACAGAATTTTATGAAAACAAAATGCATTTGATGTTAGATCATGCATTATATCTAGCTTTAGATGAACATTTGGCACCTTCAAAGTTACATAAAAAAAGTAAGTTACACAAAATATTAAATTAAATATTATAATTGTATTGTTTTATTTTATTTTTAGGACTAATGATAGCAGATGGTGGTATATTGCATGATTATGCTGTCCTATCCATCGCTTTTGATAAATATATTGAGTTTTACTTGGGTAATAGTAAATTTTCTATTCTTGATAATGATTGTGTACTGTTTAAAGAAATGACTATTTGGATACACACCATTGAAAAACTTCTTTTTGATAACTTGGATAAAGAAAAAGAATTAATTACCGTACTAATACATTGTTATTTTAATATTGTTACAAAAAACTTTTTACCCATGTTGGAAATGAGTACCAGAAAAAATAGGTACTATTCTTTAATTTTTAATTATACTTGTATTTAATTAATTACCTTATAATTTACTAGACATACAGAATTAGAACGATTCAGCCCAATGATAGTTGAAATCACAACCAATTATCTAACACCAAAACCTTGTGCAAGACTTCTCAAATTGTTTAAATCTGAAAATAAATTACCATCACCTTTGTGTTGCAAGAATCATGGTGATAAAAATATTGAAGCATACAGGTTAGTGACATGAATACATTATTTTATATAATGGTTTCAAGACTCATAAAAGTCATCAATGTGTAAGCAGTAAACTGCAAATCTTGAATTCCGCATTTATATTAATTTCCATATTCATCTTAAATCATCTAAAAGGGCTCAAATAGATATTATAACAATAATTAATATGAATTATAATATATTGTATTCTTTTATTTATGATTTTAGACGAAATAGTGAATTTATATCTGCAATTAAGTCAAATAATATTCAAGCATTAATGACACCAGAAATTAAAAATGAAAGAGATGATTTACTGTTGTATAAATACATTGAATGTAAAACAATTCCTAACTATCCTGAAGGTAATATAATAATATCATATAATATATGTCATTGATTGTTATTAATATTTTGTTTTCCTCAGAATTGGTAAATAATAAAATGAATGACATGGAATTAAACCTCATTCCATTGTGGGAATTAGTAATTGAACGGAATTTTCTGTCACGTATCAAATATAGTATATTAAATGAAGATGACTATTTCCATAATAAGCATTATGATTTTATGCAATTATTGTTAAAATTTGTTCCTACTGTATCACCAGTTTACTGCAATTCATTGAAATATAATTTCACTATAGAATTTTTAATTGAAGCTCTAAAATATTCCATGAACTCGGTAGCTGTAGAAAATCCAAAGTTATACTTAGAATGGTCACCTAAAAAAATCGATAATTTGGAAAATCATGACACAATTAATGAAGTATTTATTTCAATTAGTTATTATTTATTATCTATGTATTCATTCTATTTATTATATTTATTTAGGAAATGCTGTACTCATTTGAACAACCATTATTTACTAATTTTATTACTAGTATCTTATTGAAGAACACTGAACCTTACTATACATTTGCTCCAAGACCAATCCGGTTCATAGACAAAAATAGTCATAATTTATCATGCCTCAAAAGTTTTATTTGGAATTCCTCCAAATGGACTTCAGATGTTCAGTTAGTTATAATTATGTTATATAATATTATGTATATATTTATAATTATTATTTTTCTTAAAAATTTTGGTTATTTTTTTTTATAGTTTTGAAAATATTGAAACATTATTGAAGCTTGTAGAATTGTTTTTTGCACCACTTTTACCTGCTGATTTTTCAACTCTTGAAGAAGTGCACTCAGCTAGAGACGATGCTGATTGTCAGAGTGCAATTTATGCCATAGTTGGCCACCATAAAACTATGGTTAAAGCAATTTTTGATACGGCTAAAGTAGTATCACATATTGTAAGCGATTTACAATTGTTTCATAATAAAAAACACCCAACGAACATTGAACGTGATAACCTAATTAAACAAATACAATTTAATGCTGGTTACTTATGGGTATTATCTGGCATGTGCTTACTGGAAATTTCAACTTCAGTTAGTCCTGTTGATCCAATACAAAAAGCTGTAGTACGATTCGAATGTTATAAAGCTGAGGTATATTCAATATCATAAATTATGATAAGCTAATGATTTATCATTTATAAAAAATTTTTTTTTAGAAAACTAAAATCATTAGTAGATTAAATGCCGAAGAACAATTTTGTAAAGTTGACTGTGTATCAAATCTATTTCCATTTAATGATTACTACCATCAAAGACTTAAGTTATTAAATGGACAAAAACTTAAGGTTGGCTATAGACCAGAACCTCCACAATACAACATTATTTTAGAAGTAAGTTTTATTGTTATTATTTTTTTTTAATTATTAAAATATAATTTATAAACATTTTATTTATAGGAAGTTAATCGTTTTTCAAAAATGTATGGTTTGGAAAGCAATACTTACAACATGATAAATTCAAACTCTGATTCTGAAGCTCTTGTGAATGAAATGGATAACTGGCTTAGTTCTGTTTCTAATTTTCATAATAACTTAAATGAAAAGTATGCAGCTTATCCAGATCTTCTTACTGGGATACTTCTTTCCATTAATCAAGTAAAATATAAAAATTAAATATTTATTTAAATATTTAAGTTACAAACTTTAAAACTTATTCAGATGAGATATGGAATGAGGATGTTAAAAAACCATTATAAGTGGTCCATACCGAGGGAAAAAAATGTTAGCAGCGATGATGTAGAATTATTAACATTATTTGGAGAATTTCCACGATATTGCCCTGATATTATAAAAATGACAAATATGGATGATGCCGTTTCAATGAATATAAGTGACAAATTTAGGTAATTTCTATAACACTTTTTTTATTTTTAAATAAGACTAACACTATGTGATTTTTTAAGGTGGTACAAGTTGTGCTTAGAAGAATTAAATAATATGATGTATTTGAGTAGCAAATCATATAGAACTGAACAATACATGAAATCTATTGAACATGTTCTTGAAAAGTTTGTGTTCAATTGGAAACGTCTTCAAGAAGAAGAAGAAAACAAAAAACGCGAAGAAGATAGCATATATAAACAAAAATCATTCTGTGAAACTATACCGGAAGAAATTGAAATTTCCCAAGGAGTTGCTCGTCAATTCCCAACTACTAAACATTCTGATTTTGATGATATTGAGGGACCCTCAACACTCGATAATGATATTTCAATGGATTCTGTTCCTCAAGAAATCTACAAGCTGACTGATAAAGATATAAATGACATTTGTCGATTACATACCGATTTAGTAAGACCAGCAGCTAAAGCTCATTGGTTAACTGTATCTCCAGAAGAGTTTGATCAGAAAAATGCTATTAGTAGAGTGAAAAATTCATTTTCTGACAGATTTTGCTTGTTTGGAAAACTATTAATGTCTAAATTTATGTATTTGGATAGTTCAATGGATAGTAAAATGTTACCATGGCTTTTAATGGCTACTGACATAGCAAACAATCCAAAACAGCTTGATACTAAGGGTTATTATGATTTTTATCGAGATTCTAATCTAGAATATGCCAAAAAGACTTTTGAAGTCCTTAAAAATGTAGAAGATCATATTCAAAAACTATTGCATGAATGGCCAGATCATCCAACATTACAAACAGTAAGCCCCTATTTGCTCTCTTGAATTTTCATGAAATAATTTTTATTTGTTTATAGATAATTAAAGTAGTGGAACGTATAATGAATTTCGACTGGTCAAGTCCAACATGTCGTTTTCTTATTGGGCTGGAACTTCTTTTAACGAAGCTCCATGAATGGGAAGAAGTTGCTCACCGTGGTGTTAGTGTTCGTGAGTTAACATTAACTGTAACTCATTATATCCAAGAATATCGAAGTCTTGAGTTAAGTACTTGGAAGGATTGTTTAAAAACTTCACTGAAAAAGTAAGAGTAATTTGTTTAATCTAATGTTTAGTGTAATGTTGATGTTTAACCTCCAAAATTAAATATATACAAACTATTTATTAGGATTCAAAATGATTCATCTAAATGGTGGTTTCATTTGTATTCAATTTTTCAAGCATACCTTCACAAACAAAATAGTTTTCAGCAACTAGTAACTGCTGTACAAAAGTTTATGGAAAGTTCTTCCTTAGGCCAATACTTAGCAAGATTAGAATTACTTTATACATTCCATTGTGACATAATTTGTAGAGAAAAAACTAAAGAGCAAATTGAATTATGTAGTGCATCTTGGAATCTTTATAAATATTATTCTCAATTTAAAGATTGTATAAATCTTCGCATTGAAACATTGAGCGCTGATACCAAGAAAAAGTTACAAGATTTTGTAAAAATAGTAAAATGGAATGATATTAACTACTGGTCTGTAAAAGAAACTGTGACAAAAGTTCAACAAACATTACACAAATATACACGAGAGTATGAGGTAATGTAAAATAAAAATCTGTCTGAATATATATTATTAATTTTTATGTTTTTATTTCTACAGGAAATTTTGAATAATCCTGCATCATTTGCCATGACTACACAAACAGAAATATTAAGTACTAAGACTGATAAGTACGAAGTACCTATTTTCAAGATTGATAACTATTTGGAAAACTGCGAGATATTTTTGGTAAATATACTATTATTATATTATAACTGTTGAATCTTTTTTGTATTAATACTCCAATTTTTGTATTAGTATATTCTGCCATCAAGCTCATTTAATATCCTTACAAATATTAACAAATATTCTAAAAAGTTATTTACAATTTCTGGTAAAATAATGACTAATTGTGGTTATTCTGAGCACATAACTGAATTGAATGATTTTGTAAATGGGGTAATGGAATCAAGTAAAGAACTACGTGATCTAAATGTTGATCCAGAAAGTTCAAAAGATAAACAAAAATCTCAAGCAAAACAAATTTTGCAACAAAAACGTAAAGCATTATCTGAACTATTTAAAGCTTTACAACGTATTGGCTTGTCATATAAAGCTGGTTTAATGGGCTGTGAACAAATGGATTGTTCTATTGAATTTGCTCGTTTGCCACCTATAGATATAAATGCTGCACTTGAATCTTTAACTCCCAAGTAAGCAAACAATTTCCCATATACGTTTAAGTATGTAATACGTAGATATAAATATTAAAATATTAAAGTTAATCATGTTATATTAAATATATAAATTAGCTAGCACAATAAAAGTTTATATAACTACACATCTATACATTTATATTATCTAATTATATCTATTTTCTATTTCAGTCCGGCAGATAATGATTTGCGATGTGCTTGGTCTGATTGTGAATCATATTTCTTAAAATCAGTATCACAAAATACTGCTCTCAAAATTGCTTCTGAAACGCCAAAGTTAGGCCAACAAGAAATGGATCGTATCAAAGGATTTATTAATGATTTAAAGGTAACATATTATCTTTTTTAAACATCATATCATATATTCATATCATTATGACCCTAACAAAATACTATTTTTAGAATGTGACATGGAAAACTAGAAAAATCTTAGCTTCGCACATAGAGTGCCTAGTCAACATCCGTAGTATGACATACTTATCTGAAATTATTACGGAGTCTAATCGTATTAAATTTGATCCATCTGAAGTTTTTCAGGTAAATTGGTTAAATTTAAATATTTGAAAAAATATCTGATACAATTGATATGGTTTAACTTTAAAGTAATACTTACAACATTTAAAATGTATGTTTTATTTCTATTATTAAAATATTTGAACTTATATTAACTACTAAGCACTTGTGAAGTTAATTGTAAAATTATTTTTTTTAGCAACCTGTCAACTATATGGTCAACAGCATAAATCTTTTGCAACAATTAAAAATTGCATTACAATGTGGTAGTGAATATATGGATTCTACATCAACTGATTCTATGACATCATTACTAGGTATATCCCCACGTGACTCAGAAAAAGAACAACCTTCAGAGGAGATTTCTACTAATGTAGATGATATTATTAAATTAACCCATAATACACTTGATTCTATAATAGATGAAAAAACATATAATGCGATGAAATTGTGTGATATACATTTTATAGTTTATGAAAAGTATGATGCATCAATTCTTGTATGTGAGCAATTAATGCAATATATTAACAGGTTCTACAAAACTGCATGGATAAATAATATTCATTCAATTAAAGACCACCAAATTGAACGCCAGCCTTTTGTATCTGATGATAATGAACCACCATTAGAAGAAATAAATAGTTTAATTAATCAAGTCCTTTTAGCAGTTGAAAAACTTTATAAAAAACATTCAGACATAAAAGAAGATAAGGAAGATGAAAAGTTATTAAAGTCCCTGATTACTCAACCATTGTCTTCTGACTTAGAGGATTGTGATATAATCTCAATTAATAAGCAACTTAAAAAGGTCCTTAAATCATCAATTGGTAGTAAAGTATTAAGAACTTGCCGTCCAATATTTGAACAGTATACATTACTAGTTCAATATTTTATTGCTCAACAAACAACAGTTTATAGAGTTTTATCGAAAATTAACTATTTACTATCTACTTTATTTACGGATCTCGCTGCAAATGTATGTTTATTAAATATAATTTAAATGTTTTTGATTTATAACTAAAAATTGTTTTATTTTAAGGGATTTTGTATACCGGATGAATTGTTAGAAGGTGAAGATGGCACACAGTCCGATGGGAAAAGTGGTATGGGTTTAACTGATGGCGAAGGTGCTAAGGATGTTTCCGATCAAATCGAAAGCCAAGATCAACTTGAAGATGCCAAAAAAGATTATAACAATGAAGCAGTACAAGATAAAGACCTAAAAGTAATTAATTAATTAATTAATATGTTAAATAGTCTTAATACAATATGTTTATAATTTATTAGGAGGAAGAAAAAGGTGTTGAAATGTCAGATGATTTTGACGGAAAATTACATGATATGGATAAAGATGAAAATGAAGTTTCAGACGATGAAAATAATGAAGAGGACAATGACGACAAAGAGATGGGAGAAACTGGGGAAGGTGCAGAGACTTTAGATGAAAAATTATGGGGTAGTGATTCTGAAGATGATAATTGTGATGAACAAGAAGATTTAAAAGAAGAGGATGGTAAAGGAGGAGAAACTATGGGAGACAAAGAACTTGGAGCAAAAAATGATAACGACAATGTTGAAGAACAAGATAAAAGGGAAGAAATAGATCAAAAAAATAGTAAAAAAGATATAAATGAAATGGATGAAAATGGAGAAGAAACTGGTGAAGATCATACAGACCCTCACCATGGAGACTTACAACCCCCACCTGAGCCAGAACCAATGGATCTACCTAATGACCTTCAGTTAGATGAAGGTGAAATGAATGATAACGAAGAAGGAGATGAGAATCCTTTTGATATTGATGCCATGAAAGAAAATATGGAGAATGCTGAAATAGATGAAAAAGAACCTGATGAAAAACTTAAAGATACTAATGATTTGGAAGACACTAGTGATGAAGAAATGGGCGATGAAAACAAAATTGATGACACTAAAGCAACAGAGAGTAATGAAGAATTAGAAGAAACAAACATGGACGATGATACAAATAATGATGGAGGTAAAAAAGACGAAAATAAAACAGGAGAAGAACCTAAAGAAGAAGATAAAAACCAAAATGTTGAAAATGCCAAACCTTCAGAAGATGACCCAAGTCAAGCAGAAGTTCAACCTTCAAATTTTGATAACGGTGGCTCTAAAGATCAAGTTTGTGAAAATTCTAATGGACAAGATACAAATGAAGAAATTGAATTTAATAAAGAAGAAGCTACAGGTCCTGAACAACAAGGTGTAGGTCAATCTCAAAGGGAAAGTAAAGACACCAAAGAAGGTCATAGTGTTAATGAAGATAGAGGTGCTCAAAGTGAAGAACCTGGTTCTAAGGATAAGAAAAGAAGAATGAAACCTGGTGAGAAGGATATGGATAGAACTTTAGGTAAGAAACATATATTATGAACATAATAGTTTTAAGTATTGTAATTTTGAATGAAATAATTCTCTACCATTATTTTTAAATCTCAACAATTGTAATCTGCTAAATTTTTTATTAATATTCTCCAAGATATTGTAAATAATATATTTTTAAATCTTCTAAATTATAATTTTTTTCTTAAGCTGAAAGCAACGGTCCTATGAAAAAAAGGTTGAAAACAACTGACACCCAAGATGAGAATAGTGACAATGAAAATGGTATAAATGATGATAAAGACGCTGAAAACAAAAAAGGAGAACTGTTTAAACATGTTAAAGAATCTAAAGATGGAGATACTGAAACATTAGACGCAGCAACAACTGTTGGTACATTTTATTGAAATATAATATTAAGATATTAATTTTTTTTTTTTTTAGGAACAACTTGAAGAACGACCTTTGCCTAATAATGAAAACCAACTAGGGGAAGAATTAAAAGATGATGAAATAGAAATTGAACAAGATGTTAATGAAAATGATACTAAAAATGGTGATGAAATATTGCCAGAAAAAATGAAAACAAAAAGTCGAAACAATCAATCTTCTATGAATGACCCAGACAATTCTAAAGACAATGACGAATTTATTGAAGAACATATTGACGTAGATGGTGAGGATATTCTAACTCATTTTGCAGAACGTGGCCAGGAAACAACGTTTCATACTGTAGATGTTGAAGAAACCAATGATGTAGATTCTACCAGTACAAAAGATCATAATGAATATATTAGAAATCAATTTGACAAGTGGCTTGACGTAAGTTTTTAATGATGGATGTATTTTTAATTTACTAAAAACTATTTATTTTTTTAGAGTGAAAACAAAGAAATTCAAACTGACGAGGCATGGAATAAATGTATGGATGCAACTTCTAGCTTAGCACAAGAATTAAGCGAACAATTGCGACTAGTATTAGAACCAAGTAAAGCATCTAGGTTGCAGGGGGATTTTAGAACTGGAAGACGAATAAATATGAGACGTGTTATTCCTTATATTGCTAGTCAATTTAAAAAAGATAAAATATGGCTTCGGAGGACTCGACCATCAAAACGACAGTATCAAATTATTATGGCAGTTGATAATTCGAGTAGTATGATGGATAGTCATGCTAAAATTGTAAGTTTATAATATAAATAAATAATTAATATAGTTAAAGCGCCCGGTGGAGACACCATTTTTTTTCTCAAAAATACACTCTGCAGGAATATCGATACTACCTTGTAGAATCAATACAATTTCATATTTTTTTTTTTAATTACTAGAAGGAAATATTCTACAGCCCGCATCAATCTCTGTTTTTCAATATTTTATTCTCAAACTTTATAATATGTCTAAAAAATTCAAGATAAAAAGCATTTTACACATTTTTTTTACACATTTTTTAATACAATTTTTTCAAATAAGATACAAGATCAGAAATCAATGCGAGTTGTAGAAAGTCTTCTTCTTTCAGATAAAAAAAAATAGTCATCAAAATCCGCCAATTCTACAAAGCTGGAGAGTTATTCCCATAGAGTCATTTTTTCGGTGACAAGTCAAAATATCCCCGACAAAGTATCCCTAAACCAAAATATCCCCGACAAAATATTCCATGACAAAATATCCTGCGTAAAAATATCCCCGACAAAATATCCCACGTTATTATTAATTATTTATTTAAATTAACATATCACTGAATACAAAAAATTAATTAAGACATTTTTAAAAATATATTAAAATGGTATGTTTTCCATCAAAAATTATTACACTTATTATTATAATATAAGTTACATAAAGATAATAATACATTTATATAATACAAAAAATTAATTAAAACATTTTTAAAAATATATGAAAATGGTATGTTTTCCGTCAAAAATTATTATACTTTTACTTATTATAATACTAAGTTATGTGCTATTGATTTTAAATATTTATTGTTATTAGTTTCCTCATATCCTTTTACAACAGCAATTAACTGCTCGTCCAAATTTTTATATTTTCGCCTTTTTTTTTTGTTGAGGTGCACCAGCTGTTTGCTGCTCCATTTTGGCCTCCTGCAGACCTTGTTCTCGCTTTAACATATTTATGAACTTCCACACTGTTACATAGTTAGCTGCCAGTGCAGAATTAAATGCTCTGTGCCGTCCTTCTACTGAGTTATTTGTCCTGGGACAGCCTTCCATTACAGCATCAAACATATTCCATATTTTAATTGGAAAAGTAGGCGCTCTTCGCCTACCACCACGTGTTGGTCTCCCATTCAAAATAATGTCTTCAAAATAATCAACAACTGTTCGTAACTCTTCTTCATTATCTACGTAGTAGTTGGAGTTTATTAGTTCTTCAAATGCAAAAAAAAAACATTATCAACGGGTACAAAAGCAAGAGCCGATAATTTTTTTATTTCGTGGGAAAATATTGCGTCTGTAGAATACAATACCTATTCTTTAATCCACATGATTGCAATTTTCGCCATAAGCACTGGGTAAAATGAAAAAAACATCCATGTATTTTAACATCAGTGTATAATTCTTTAAATGATTTTATAAATGCTTGTTCGAAATCTATCACAATAGCCTTTGGTTGTAAATTTGGTTTGAGTATATTAATTTGATTTAGTACTTCGGAATAACTATTTTTGTTTTTACTACACATTAATATATATATAAGTGGATATACAGTGCAGTTAATATTCCCGTAAATAGTATACAGTTGATTAAATATATTGGGTACAGATTTAAACGTTCCATCTGCAAACCATATTTCGGAGTCATTCAGTATATTTAAATTTTCATTTGTTGTGAATATCAATATTCTGTTATTAATATCCCAATATTCATTATTTTTACTGTCATATAGCAAAAAAGGTAAATTACTTAGGGTTATTCGCTAGGTATTACTAAAGAATCAACAGTCATAGGGTTGGGCGGAGGTACATTATTTCGATTTTGAGAACGTTGAAATGTTCGACTAAGCGCATCAATTGAAGGTAACCTAGCTGCAATTGGCATAAATGACTGAGAAAATGCCTCGCTTATAATATTTCTTGTTGTCTGATTAGAATCACTAGCTTTTTTTATTCATTCTATTACCTTCTTTGATTCTAATCCGGCTGCATCTGGAGCGTGTTCATGATCTCCTCTCTTACCAAGAAATTCCCCTACAAAAAATTTTTGACATTATATGACAATATAATATTATTATATCCAGGCTTATTGAGAATAATCGTACGAGCAGTATTCGTTTTACAATTGTCATCAATTGTATATTACTTAAAAATCTGATAAAACCGTAACATATTTTTACACATAGTTTAAGAAGGGTTTTTGTTGATTATACATATAATATTATAAGATCAATGGTATCGACAGTTCTTATATTTTATTATTATATATTATATCCACGTCCTAAAATTTAATCATAAATCAACAAACCTGATTCGCCGTCTGTGGTTGTGTAACATTTTGTCAAACATTTTTTTCTTTTATACTCAGTGCAACGCCAAATTATTTTTTCTTCACTCTTTCGGTGTATACTGAATAAATATCCTTCAAATATTAGTAAATTATTGCCTTTTTGGCTTTTAACAAATTCTAGCATTTTTTAATTAAATAAAAAGTGTTACTTAAAAAATTTGATTTAAGACTGTTAAATGATCACGACACGCACTGTAGGTTATGATATAAAATGACACTATAATACCATTATCAAAATAACGAATATTACTAGATTAGATAAAGTGCGATTATTACTTCTAATCGCAACAGCTATTATATTATATTTTGTCGGGGATATTTTTACGCGGGATATTTTGTCATGGAATATTTTGTCGAGGATATTATGGTTTAGGGATATTTTGTCGTGGAACCATTTTTTCGATATAACACACCCTATCAACCCACCCTAAATAGGTATCGAGTAGTAGATTAGTGGAAAAGTCTCATAATTGAGGTGGCAACTAAAATATAAAATTTTATTTTTAAATTTTATAGAATTGTGGAAAATTTGAAAAACTGGCACCAGGACCCTTAATTTATGAGTTGAAACCTTGATTACTCCATTCATAATATATCTATGAAAATATAGGTTTATGTTAGTTCATATTCACTTTAATATTTCATTAATCTCTTCTACTAAAAATCTTATTATAACCAAATTAAATTAAGTTTATAAAAATTATTTCATTTTGAAAATATACTGACAATTATATGTAATGCTCTATAATGTGCTTATTATTAACCTAAGTTTAAACTAAATTGTATTCTAGACCTTAAACTTTTGTTAATTGTGTGATGAATTTGAGAAAAAAAAAATTATTACTTTTAATTTTAATATATACTCAATTTTTAATTTTTAATAATTTGATTTGATATTTAATAATGTTGAAATGTTTTAAAATATAAATTAATTACCCAGATGTCATATTATGTTTATGTATATTATATCATAATACTAACTGTACTGTTGCCGCCTGTGGCCATAAATTATTTAAATAATTATTTCTATAAATAAACATAATATTCAGTGGAAGGCATGAGTCTCTAGGTCAGGAGATATTGAAAAAAAAAATCAATTATAATGACAATATATGAACAATGAGTTGTGTCTCATAGCGCAACTATAGCCCTCTTCTCGCTATCCAATTCCCCCTGCATATCGTGCCTGGAAAAACGAGTCATCTCATTTATTTTCATACTGTATATTTTGGATGTTTACTTCCTGATTTTAACAAAACAATAGATTTTGACAAAAATATTGAAATATATTATAATATTATTATAACATTTAAAATAATGATGTATTTAAATTATAGGTCTGTTTTCTGTGTCGGTAGACATAATCTTATTGTCTCCTATGACGCTTTGCCACTGAGAATATTATCCTTAATACTAATTTATTAATTTATAGATATTTTATTAATATAATATTTTACAAATAAAACCCAACTTACTGTTGAATATTTACAAAAATAATATGTTAATAATTTTTTTAATTTGTTTGCTTTTAGTTAGCCTTTGAATCCCTAGCACTCGTAAGTAAAGCTCTCACACTAGTGGAAGCTGGAGAGTTAGGAGTAATGAGTTTTGGTGAACAAACTAAAATTGTTCATCCATTAGGTGAACCATTTAGTGATCAAACGGGTTGTAAGCTAATGCAAAATTTTACCTTTGATGAACAAAAGACCAAAGTTGGGGAACTTATAGAATTAGCTACGGCAGTATTTGAAGACAGAGGACAATTAGATACCGGTGATCGACCAGCTCAATTATTGGTTATTATGAGTGATGGTCGTGGTATAAAAAGCGAAGGACCAGATGTTGTAAAAAATGCCATCAGAGCGGCTAAAGTCAATGGAATATTTATTGTGTTTATTGTTATTGACAATCCTAAATCAAAGGTAAATTAAAAATATTAGATGGTTAAAAACTTTATATAACAGTTTCAAAAATTGAATATTTAAAATATTAATTTTTGTTAATAAAACATATTATCTTAAACAATTATTAATGATGTTTATTTATATAATAATATTTTTTTTTAGGAATCTATCCTGGACATCAAAATGCCTATATTTGAAAATAATTCAGTTCGTATTGAATCATACATGGATAATTTTCCATTTCCATTTTATGTTATTTTAAGGGATGTAGATAAGTTGCCTGGTGTATTAAGTGATGCACTTAGAGAATGGTTTGAACTTATTACAACCTAATTATTTTCATTAAATTTAAGTTAGTAAAAAAAAAAAAAAATAAGAAAAAAGTTTTTAATTATACCGTTTTTTAAAATGAAATATTTTTTAATAATATTTTTTGTGTACTTCATCATTTTTGTATACATTTTTTTTTTTGAACTTGCCTGATTGTATTAATCATTTCATTATTCCAGTTTTTATTTTAAAGGTTCAAAATAAATATATTGCTGTATACCTAAACTTTGTGTTAATATTTTATTTAAAGCAGAGTTTTTGTGTTATTGGAATCAATTTTGTTAGTAAGACAGAAATAATTCTATTAGATACAGACAAAAGTAATTTTAACATAATATATTCTAAATAAGATGGAAAAATAATTTGAAACTACAGATTTTTAAACAAATTTATCCATAAATTAAAAATTATATGATTGTGTGATTGTAGTTTTTAAAAATAAATATTAAAAATAGGAATTTTGTGAATATAGTTACATACAATTACAGTTGATTAGGGTTTGCTAAAATTGTATGATTAAGCACCTACCTAGTGTTCATAAAGATAATTAATGATTATGTTTGTCCATTAAGTATTGAGTACTTATTCTAAACGTTTGACCAGGGCTGTTCGATTATTTCGATTAATCAATCATTACGATGATTATTTTTTTTTATCGATTATTTTACAGTTTATATAAAATTCAATTAATTGCCAAAAAATCAATTAATCGAATTTCCGATTAACCAAATAATAATAATAATAATAAAATTAATAGCATATTATATTTATATAATATAAAAGTGGACATCTACATCTACATGTCATCCTGCATATCTTGTTTGAAATTGTGTAAAAAATAAAGAATCAATTTACCCATGATAAAAAAAATCGATTAATCGGTTAATCACTCATTAAAAAAATCGGGTATTGGTTTGATACCCGATTAAAACGTGAAATCAATAATCGAGAGGTAAAAAAAAATAATCAAACAGCCCTTTGTTTGACTAAGGTTATATTCAATTGTAGAGTATTTCTAAATGGATCTAAATTGCCTGATCAAATATTTCACTGCACTACGTTATTAGCTGAGGACTTCTAGAAGGTACTTTCTAAAAAACCTCAAAATATGTATGCACTATGCACATATGACATATGCATTTAAAAACAAATAATATGCACTTAAAATTTGATCTAAAAAATTTAATATTACCTATATAAAATAATATGGAACCTAAATTATAATATTTATGCAAAAAAAATATAAAAAAATATAACTTTAGTTTAATTAAGGGGACTCCAGTGTATCATGTTTTAATGAGTAATATTTAGGCAATTCACATAACATGAACATTTGGACTATGTCTATGTGTGAGTAGTAAATGAACATTAGTGTGTGTAATCCATTATCGCATGCCACGGACTATCGGTCAACACTTCAATGGTATTACGAATTCTCAGAACTACGCATAATTAAAATGCTATAAAAATGACAATATAAGTTCAATTGCACGCGTTATCTTTTACTATTATATTACCTACTCATTACTCGGCTTTCCTGCAATTCGCAAAAATGTACAATTACATTATACTACACGAGAGAATCACTTTGTTATTTCATAGTTATTAACTATTACATTACTTAACTTTTTTTATACAAATACAACTATTTAAAAAAGTAGTGTTACAAACCATCCCCGATAGGAAAAGGAAACTCACGTTCATATACTACAGCAATTAATTCTAAAACCATGTAACCAAGGAAAAAAGTAAAAAAAAAATGTCTTCTACCAAAATATTTACCACATTATTTTACCAATTTTAGAAATTTCAAATACTATATATTGAAACATGAAGTTCGATATAAATAATTAATTAATATTTAAGTATATTACTATGATAATATTTTTTAAAATTAAATTATAAACTGTATTATTGTAATTATTGATAATACGCACTGTCTTGTATATGAATTTTAAATATTATGATATCCATGACGTATTATCGTATAGGTACCTATGTAGATAATATAATGATAGATACAATTAAGAGTAAAAGTCAGCGAGACAAATAAGAAATGACAAACACAATTAGTATACTCACGGGTAAAAATTATAACAATATTATGAAATTATACGTATACATATATATATATATTAAAGATTAAAAAAAAAATATTTGTGCATTTATTGCCAAAGGTTTTCTTTGATTAGGACGGGTAAAAGATTCTAAACGTTTTAATTTTACTTTGCATATTATTTTTCCAAAAATCGTCGCCTCTTTTTATTTTTTCATACATCAAACCTGTGAACCACCCCTCACCAGATTTTTTTTGTATGCGTGCCTGGAGGAAAGTGTTACAATTACAAAACATGTGCCATAGCAGACTCAAATATAATAAATTACGAACAAAAAATTAAATATTTTATAAGATACATCTTTTTGTCTGATATAATAGCCGTCGATAATAATAATATATGCATATAGAATATTAGTATATATTATTATAACTACTACCTACGTTCTACAACTGTCGTCTGCCATTTTACAATGAATAATATCCATAATAAATGTTTTATTTACCGAGTCACAGTAAGTAAGTTCTATATTGTTATCTGCCAAAACATTTTCAGATTTTGGTAAATGTGTATTTTTTTGTTGCAATTAAAATATAAGAATACAGTCTGAATAATCCTCAATTTTTAGAATATTATTCTAAATTGTATATTTTATATAATTACCCGATCACCGCAGTTATAATGTATATCACTTTTTTATTCTGTAAATTTTGCAATCGATGTTTTTATGATTTTAGGTGCACTTAACTTACGTCTAGCTTTTCTCCCATAACGCCAATTTTTACCCATTTTGTGAAAAAAAAATTAAAAAGAATACAAAACTTACAGACAACCTTATACTGATCGGCGTGTTGTGTTGAAATCAAATTATTCGTAAATCGTAGATAGTATTATTATAGGTACTTTGTATTTCCTTAAAATTTAAATATATATGGGTTGTATTAAATTTTGAAAAATATAATTATTATTATTACTGACTATTATTATTTTCGTCCGTTAGTAATGTTCTAACCCATAGACATATAATAGATCATATAATAGATCTATTATATGTCTATGTCTATGTTCTAACCTATCCAATAATCCTTATCGGCTAATTGTTTCCGACTTTCCGAGAATCTATCACGGCCCGTCGGCAGCCTCGAGCAGCCGCCGAAATAAACTTTCGCACGCGCAGGCACATGTCAATACTTTTCGAAAAATGAAATATATTCATGTTAGCAATGCTATAATGACTACTAAATGCGGTAGTAAATTAAACATTATACTCCCTGAAGTCCGATTGTAATTTTGAAAAAATGGTTGAATTTATAAACTTCTAGACTATGCTCTTTTTTTGATATAAAATTAGATGTGCCGAAAATAAATACAAATGTAATGTAATTATTTTATGGGATTTTTGAAAAAAAAATCGTTTTTTTAAGGTCCTTTAAAATTGAAAATTGAAAATCGACTTCCTAAATAACCTTGATATTTTGTCAAAGAGTTCATACATGTATAAAAAATTTAAATTTGATATTCCGAAGTAGGTATGTGGAATTTACTACCGCTTATTGATCTAAAACGCATGAAAAATACGTCTGCTGCGATCCCCTTAATTTATAAAAACTTGAAAAATTAATTGCACTATAATCAACCAACGTCATAAATTATAACGACCACTGAATCTTACAATTGTTATGTGTCGTGATGTTATCAGCCAGGTAGTGAATTACAAGCCGATTATATTAATATAATATATTATGTTAACTGTAGACATTCTTAGTAACATGTTTTTATACAGATTTTCATGTTATATTACATTTTCCAAATATGTACTTATATAATATGCTCTTAATTTGACTATTATATATATAACTATTATATATACTATTATATGCAATAACGACAAAATATGCAAAATGGAATGGTAAATATAATCTTTTCGTGTTATAAAATACCGTGCATATTATGTTTATATATTACTTTACTCTGTGACTTTTCTAGACAAATATGAAAAAAAACTATTATTTCTACATATTAAGTACTAAATTTATATATTTACTTAGATTTTAATTAAATACAAAGACATTTGGTAGACCGAGAAATATACGTAATGACTACCAAAAAATCGAGTTCATTATCCATACAAACCTAAATAGGGTGATTCATCAAGCATGTCCACTCCCATTTTTTTTTACTAAAGAAGAGGTCCTGTGGTGGCAATACTGGATACAGACTTCTGTTCCTCAAGTGAGAGTCCCTCTTTACTATAAATTATTTAGTAGATATTTTGCTTGAACATTTCGATGTACCCAATTCAAAATTCAGACAGTAGTTTCCGAGTTATAAAAATGTTTATTCTAAGGACAATTGTCCTTGACATTGGTCTTACAAAAATATAAAACAGATGTAGTATTGTATCTAGTATTTATTATATTGGACCATTTTTACAAATTATTAATGTTTATAAATTAATATAAATCACCAACATTTTAAATTATTATAGCCCCCTCTATATCTTCCAAACCCATTATCATGGACCTATCCTTAGTACATAAAGTTAAATAGCTCAAAAACGTATTTTTTTTAATTTTGATCCTGATGTCAAAATGTTCAGAAAATTAATTTAGTAAATAAATTGCATTCGAAAAGAGGGGGTTGTCGTTTGAACAGAAGTTTGAATTATATTACAGTACCTACAGTAGTTCTTAAGTACCTACTACGAAAAAATTTAAGAATTTAAAAAAATAGTCCGAGTATATTTAAAATTTCCAAAAATCAGAATTTAAATAATTTAATTATTAAGACGTTCACTAGTTTCAATAGTGTGCTGCTAGTTTTGATATTAAAGTGAATTGACCTATTATCAAACTTTAGGTAAAAATCAGAGACAGGACGTTGATGACCTGTATGACTGTATAACACACAAAATATCCCTTAAAACTCCACAAAATGTACTCAAAAATTACAAAAAAAGCTTAAATGAATGAAAAAAAAGTATTATTATTAGTGATGTTGGTGTGAATGTGTGATAATAGGTGTCAGAATAATTTAAAATATGAATTGTAAAATTAATAGAAAATAGTAAGCTTTAAAACTTTAAGTTTAACTTACAGTAAAAGAAAAATATGAAGTAATTAAAAATTAATTAAATAGTAAAATAGAAATAGAAAAAATATATTAATATAACAAAAACATTTAAAACCCACACATCTAAAATTTGGGAAAAATGCCCCACATTGAATGAAAACTGAAAAAAAATATTGTCCTATAACAAAAAAATGTTTACTGATATATAGGTAATATAATATGCTAAAAATTATGTAAAAATATGTAAAAAATGTATTGTAAGGATGGATGCCTAAAAATACAAATAATAAATATAAAATTGGTAAATTCTAAACTATATCAACTATCAAGGGAGCATTTTAGCTTTTAGCTAAGATAGCATTTTATAGTATCAAAGCGAAAAAAAATGCAAAAGGCATCAACATTATATTTCTAGTAAAAACTGTGCTTAAACCAGGCGCAGCGTTTAGGGGGGGGCATAGGGGCCATGGCCCCTCTCTAGACATCAAACTATGTATAAATAATAATTTATTTCAGAAATCTGTATAGAAGCTCTAAGAATTATAATCACGGCCTCTGTAGAGTGTAAATACTATTAGAACACATGATTCCAACGTAGTATACACATTCATAATAATTTTATTTAGAATTTGCACCTCTAAAAACTGTATGGGCATTGGGCATCATTAGATAATTGTTCGACAATAATATTTCCAACAATTTACAACATTCTCCTGATATTAGGGACCCTGCCTGTAAGTGTTGCTACTGCTGAACGCAGCTTTTCAACGCTTCGCAGGTATGATTATTATAGATTATTGCTTAGCTTGCAAATTAATTTTAATACTGCCTTTGCTTTTGCACAGATTAAAAATCAGATTAATAAACAGATTAATGGTTGCGGTCACAAATGGGTCAAGATAGACTAGTAGGGCTAGCGCTACTTGAATGTTCATAGAGAGTATAATATAAAAGTTGAAAATATAATTAGTCGCTTTGCATCGATGAAGAAAAGAAATTTAGATTTTGTATTGTAGACTAATATAAATTTGTATATGTTAATTAACTATTTAAATTTTGTAATATAACTATTTATTTTACATTTTTACCTTCGTACCTACCTATTACATTTTTTTTCTCTGTAGGTTAAAATATAGTCGTATCATTTTTGATTTTAGACCCAATAATTTTTCCCCCCCCCCCCCCCCCCCCTAAGAGACGAATCAAATCCGCCACTGGCTTAAACATCGGATTTATTCGATATTTTAATTTTGAGCATTTTTCATTTGTAATATTTTACATAGGTACCAATTTGTTTCTTGAAAATTAAAATATTGAAAACCCTAATTCGATATAGGCCGCCAAATCGATGTGTTAAAATTAATTGTAAAGCTGTGGCTGAAAAAAATTTGAGTAAAATGAAGAATAAAAAAAAACAAATTTGATCATATTATTAAATATTTATAATTTATTGTAATCATATATCATACCTAACTATTCACTTGTTGTGGTCAAATGTACCTGATACTAATTGTTAGAACAAAAATAAACGAATAATGCGGACCGTCAATAGACAATAATGGTCTACGTCATCCAATATCCATAATCAAACATTTTTTGCGCAAGTATATAAGTCAAGAACGTCTCAGTGTCATTTCCATACTGAACATAGAAAGGAGAAGAACTTCCGAGATAGATGCAGAGAATATATAATGTAAAAAAAAAAAGAACGTACACCACAGGTATTGCGTCTATGTGACCAGCAGCTGAGCATCCATCAACTTCGGGTCTTCATATGGAAGTACGCCGTGCGTCCAGTTCTCCGTCAGCGCAAAGTGATGCAAAGCCTCGCGTGGAGGGGGGAGTATGTTTGAACACTGACGCGTTTTCTCATTACCGCAGTTTTCGTCATATTTCCTCCCAGCTGCGCATTAGACGCAGCACGCCCGCAAGGTGGTGTACCCCCCCCCCCCCCGCCACTGTCGTCCAGGGCCGACCCGCTCGCCGTTTCGTACCTGCTGTTGCCTTTTTCCAGCGGTCCGCTCGCCGCTGCCGCCACAACCTCGTGTGACCACGAAATTCTGTTTGTTGTGAGCGTGTGACCGTTTTTCGGTCACGGTTGAACTTGCCGGTTGACGTCGCCGCTCGTTCGTTTTTGTTTCCCTTTTCGGTGCTTGCAATCGGGTACGAGTTTGCCTTTGTGGTCCGTTAGATTCATACGGACGAATAGTGCGCTCTGCGCAGTGCCGTAGAATCGCCATACTGAGGCCCGAGATAGTCGGAGATCACCGTGAACGTCGTCAAGACAAGGACACCGCCAAACCTGAGGCCGAGATCGTCAGGTCGTTGTTTATTTATAATAGAGATATAGTCATTGACAATTTTTCAATCGCAAAAGTGAGGAAAAATCTATTTTGTTAGATAATTTACAAATGTGTTGAAATTATACTATAAATTATAATACTATTTTTATAATAATTAAACAATTAAATATTTTTGTTTTTTGTTTAAATATAATAATTTATTTACATTTTGTATAAAGGCCCCAAATTAAGATTTGCACATCTGCCCCATTAATGTTTAGTTGCAGCATGCACTTGCTCAAGCATATACCTATTATTTTCTTATCTAAAAGTTCCACAATAGTTAAATTTACTCTAACATAAAAACTAACAGCACATCATTGAAAATTGTAAACGAACATTTTCCATATCGTACACTCAGTAGCGCAACCAGATTTTTTTTAAGGGGAAGGTCCATACTTGTTTGAACATATTATAGACATTTTAACCACGACTTAGAAAAAATCTGATACCTATAATCTATATATACATGTAATACATTTTTCATGACAATATAAATCAATGTTAAATAATATTTTAGAATTTGAGAAAATACATATTATACTTATATTACTATTTTTATAATTACAAAAAAGTAAAATAATTCATAATATAAAATCTAAACGACATTTCGAATTAGCTAGGTAATGTATTTATAATTCAGATGGTAAACCTACTGACGATGACGTCAAAATTAATATTTAGAGCAGCTATAGTGGCCAGAGAAATGAAATAAAAATACGGGACACTTAAAATCTGTCATGCCCGGGTGGGGGGTGGCGGCACTTCTCTCCGGACACCGTGACTTGCCCGAAGAAAAATGCCGTCTCGCATTCGGGACTGTTATTAATGTCCCCATTAAGCAAGTGTCCCATTTAAGCGGACTCTACTGTATATATAATTATTATAGGTAGGTAGTACTATATTAGTAGCCAGTACCTGGTAAACAAATTCAATTTTATTTAGATACTTAATTAATTTAGAATATGCATACCTATATTAATACTTTTATTTTATATATAAATTACCCCTTAACCCAACTAAATATAATGTAATACAAATTAAATACAGCTATGTAAAATGCAGCTGATGATGTCAATAAATGTTTTTTTTTTAAATGTTTGCCTATGCCGTTTTATATCTGCTACCACCATATGTCCACCATGTTCATTAAAATAATATACTGATTTACATATTGTACGAAAAAATGTTTGTATTTTTATCGTTAATAATAGTTGGAATTATATTATTCTAAATTAAATAATTAAAGGAAAAAGTAGGAGTGACCATCCTTGGTGAATCACCCTGTATAATGTGTATATTATATGGCCTTAATCGCCTTATGAGTAAATCTCAACAAACCAGATCATTTAAATACGAGAAATAGGTAGTTAAATATTGCGAGCTCCTAAAAGTCGAGCAACGTTCAAAGTTCAAAGGAAGTAGTTTCTACACTACGCTTATTGATAGTAATCGAAGAAAAACTAAAAACAATTGTTCATAAAAGTTCAAATTATGAAAAATTCAACAAAATCTAAAAAATGTACAGATTATTTTGAAGTTGAAAATGTATAAAATGTTTAATTTTTATAGCTAAGGATTGAATATTTAAAATAAGGTTTCTCATAAGAAATTTATGTACAGCACTAAAAATAAAAAGATTGTATTCATAGTTTTTTTCATAGTTATTTTAAGTTCAAATTTGGATGAAATTAGATATTTAAACAAAGAAAACGATTAGTAAATGTTTCGATACCCCTCCCCCCCCTCAACAATAATGTCCAAATTACGCCACTGAACAAATGTCCGTCATTAACGTTTGGGGCAGTAACACTGCTTCGATTTTCTTCAAAAATATCTTGTTCAATGGTAAAATGAATCTAGTTGATGTATACGGGAGGTTAAAATTTAAAATTTTCGCAAGCATAGGAAAATCAAAACAAAAATTAAGAAAAAACGGAAATTTTACGCAAAATCGATTTTGGTTTTTGGTGTAACTCTAAAGCAGATGACCGTATATTCATGCAATTTTCACTGAATTTTTATATTAAAATTTTCTATACACCATAACATTTTCAAAATATTTTGACTACTTTTGAGCTGTTTACGGACATATTTAATTTTCATATTTTAAGTTTTTTTTCTATAATTGTTTATAGAATATCAAAAAAATATTATTTGTTTGGTCAAAAAGCTTTGAATTGTAATACAAGTCCCCTAATATATTGTTACAATGATAGTTGAAAAATATAAAATACATAATCACTATTTTTTTTATAAGCATTTAAAGTTTGATTTTTTACAAATCACGAAAATGATACAAATTATTTGAAGTTAGAAATTCCTAAAATTTTTTTGTTAAATCTGAGATTTTAAAATGTAATACAAGATTCTTTATAAGTCTGTTTACCTTTGTTGGGTCAAAAAGTGTGAAAAATTAATACAAGCCTTCTCATATATTATTACAATAGTAGATTAAAATTATTAAAAATACATGGGCATGTTTTTTTTTATAATCATTTAAAGTTCAAATTTTGAAAACATTTATCGAATTGAAAATTTACAAATTATTTAGTAGTTAAAAAAGACATCTCCAATTAATACAATTTTTCTGTTCATATAACTGTAATCTGTATAAATAATAACCACTATACTCAGTGATAAATTGTCAAAATCAAATTTCTATGATCTCAAAACCAAAAAATAAAACTTGGATATGTCTAATTATTTATAAATTATAATATACTAGTAATAAATTAAATGTTTTTAGTGCAACAACAAAAGTCATCTAATTTATGTAATATATCTATTCTCTGTATTTTGAATTTTCCAATCAGATTTTTCTGGTTGTTGCACTAAACTAAGTAGTTTTTTTCTTAATAATATGTAGTCAAAAACTGACTCTGATTAAAATATTTAGAAGTCTTGTTGTTGTTCCGAGGTCTTCATATTATATATTATTGTTATCAAGTCGTAAAATGGTTAGGCGACGTACTGGTTAAGGTAATAGGTAAAAATACTTTACGTATGTTTACATTTTATTGAATGAGGTTAAGGGTATTTAATTGCCTTTGTGCGGCATCACGTGTATTTTGTGGGTCCTGTTAGTTATGCCCCGGACTCTACAAATTATAGGGACGCAGTCCGATGCGATGAAAATAGCCGTTTTACGAGGAGTTTAGTGGTTACGTAGTCAAGCGTGAAAATAATAATGTAAAATGTAATAATAAATATGGTACGTGGTGGGAGACCGCGTAGGTTGGTCATAAGTCGTGTGTTCGAGTACCAGGAATTCATGTGTTAGTCACGTGCACCCGTTGCGCGGTCATAGAGTATATTATTGTTATTTGTTAAAGTAGAATCAAAACAAAAACCCTCCGTCTAACTCCGTGTAAAAATTAGCTAAGTAAAAAAAAATAATAAAAAAAAAAAAAAAAATCATTGTATAACCAAAACATTTTTCGCTTCATATAGAATTTATAAAACCAATAATTTCAAAGCACTATAAAGATGTGATATCATAAATAAATGCTAAGTAAACTGAATTTAAGTACCTATATTTAGTCTGTTTCTATAATTTATTTACTTGGCGAGGAAATTTTTTACTTCAT
>NC_042493.1:61843958-61856604 GCF_005508785.2 Acyrthosiphon pisum
ATAACTTTGATACTTTAGAGTTAAACATACACTAACGTACATACAGCACGGGGTCCACGATCTACCGCAGGTAGATTGCCAACCTGATAATGTACTGCTGCAAATCAGAATTTTATTACGGGCAACGGAAAAGTTAAGATTAATTTTGAAACCATACACCGAATATTAAATAACGAATTGAACAAAGTTTGAGTCACATATAGTTGGTACATTTAATGGGCAACGAAGTGCACGGGTTCAGCTGGTTATATTATAATACTCGGAAAGGTGGGCATGCCCATGTAAATGCATGAACTAGTTAAAAAGTTAATTTTTTTTTTAACTTTTTAACTTAACAAGCTAGTTTATTTTCTAATCATCTTATGAACTTAACTAGTTTAATTTACAGTTAAAATAACTTAGCTTTTTTCATTTGATTTTAAAAAAATCCATCAAGTTAAAAACATTTTGAAATTTATACGTTTATACGTAAATATTAATATATTATAAGTAAAAAATAAAAATATCCCAATACAAAAACACAAACATTTCTGTTCTTTATTTTGATAACATAATTTATGTATATTTATATATTTTATTAAGTTGTAAATTATATAGGTATTATGCGAGTTGCAATTATAAATTGATTAATAATTTTAAATTACAAATTGACAATTGTTAATATGTTTTAATGTAATATAACTTATAATACCTATATATGAAGGTCATGTATTCATCTTAACGTATTATGGCATTCAATTGCTATACGATATAAAAAAATATATTTGTTAAATTATTAATTTGAGATGAGTATAGTTTAAATTAGTAAAATAGTAAAGTAAAAGTAAAAGGGTATACAGTGTACATTATGAAAATAGTTCAATAAAATAATTTTTATAATTTATAAATTAGAAACTAGAAAAACACGTTCACTCTTTATGTGATTTACATACTAATTAAAAAAAATTGATTAACTTTTTTTTAACTGAGTTAAGTTTATATTTTTTTCTATAATCACTTTTAACTTATCGAGTTAAATTTATAATTTGTTAACTGTTAACTTTTGACTTATCGATCTTGTGTCCTCTTAACTTAACTTAAGTTAACTATTATCATTAATTTGCCCACCTTTGAATACTCGTATATTTATACCACAGACTTATGAAATTTGTGATTTATACACAGGTTACACGTATAATGTATATTTAAATTATAAATCTTCAATGATATTTTTTTGAATATCGCTATCGTATTGTTTTTAACGTTATTTAATCACGATATATCGAACAAAAATTATATGTATTGATATTCCGATTTATCGATACCTATCCCTATCCATTCACTATTCATGAAACGTTGATCACGAGTTAGGTATTCGTATCAGTAATTTAATATAAATCCTAAAATCCCCCACACAATTATTATAAGTACCTACTCGGGCACAATTTTTATAAGCTATATCTATAGGCATAGCCGTATAGTCCGGTATAGGCAAGGGCCAAATTTGGGCGAACGCAGGGGACTATCAGTCCCACGTGGAGTTTCAAGTACCCAAGTATTAAATTTTTAAATTAAAAAAAATAGCTCACATTACTATAATTTGTTTAAATATCTAATTTCAACCAAATTTAAAAATTTGAACTTAAACTGGCTATATAAAAAAATGTCATTAAATATTTTTTAGATTTTGTGTTAACAGTCTAGAAATTCGCTAGACTAAACCGGTGTGAAAAATAATGCACCGGGATGTTTGGACCATATCATTTACATGGTTCATTAATGCGGGATAATGTGGGATAATTTTAAACCGGTTAAGTCTAGCGAATTTCTTAACTATAAACAACCATAGAGCTACATAGAGCAACTTTTTATTACATGTTCGATTCTGGTAAATGTTTAGTTATAAAATTATTTGAACATTTTCTCGATTTTATATAAGTTTAATTAAACTTCAAATTCATATAAAAATGGAGCAAGTGGATTACGCTCTGCTGTACAGACGTACATGGTACAGTCAGGCTACAACTATTTATAAAAGTGGGTCACTGTATAATGGATGGTATTACGTTTGAATTCATTGATATTGTTATAATAATATAATATTATTGAAAACGAAAAACGATTTTGAGTGGGGACAGTTAGTCCTTTATCCCTTAAGATATTTATATTATATTTATATTGTTATTACTATTATCTATTAATACAGTGCCTGGTTAAGTTGGATTAGGTATTATTTGTTTATTATCATACTTGTATATATAGTAAATAATAATATATTTTAGAAGTTTCAAATATCCACAAATAATATTTTTAAAATATAACACAAAACTAAAATCTTTCTTCTTTGTTTAAATACCTATCTAATTTCGTCCAAATTTTAATTTTAATTTGAAAGTTTAATTAATATAATAAAATTACAAAAAATAACTAAAATTGTTATTCGTTATTATTTTGCAAAATCTTTATAATTTTATTTTTAATTTATGAAATCAAAGTTAAACTGTTGAATTTGTTTTCGAAGATGCGTAGTTCTGACAGACTGAAATTAGTGAGCTAGTAACATACGTTCATTTTCACCAAAATACTCACAGCCCGGATAGCTCAGTCGGTAGAGCATTAGGCTTTTAACCTAAGGGTCCAGGGTTCGAGTCCCTGTCCGGGCGAATTTTTTTTGTTTTTTTTCGGACGTTTTATATTTGGATACTATTTTATTAAATCATTTTTTAAGTGTCCAGTTAGTCCAGTTTCCAGTGTCCAATTCAAAATTTGTTTTTTTACAGGTATATTTACTATTAAAAAATTCTGAACGTAACAATGATGACGTGTTTCTTAATACCCAGGTATTATATCAGAAAAATAATAATACTTCAACCTCGAATCGTTCATATCACAATTTAAAAATATAATACAAAATACATAGTTACATTTATTTTAGAAGCGTTTAAAGTTAAAATGTTTACAACATTTATCAAAATCATGAAAGTTAAAAAGTAAAAATTCACACAATTTTTAATTTTATTTTCCGCTTAGAAACGTTTTATCCGGGCGAATCTTTTTTTGCAATTTTTTTTCTTTTCTTCAATAATCTGTTAGTAACTTTTTTTTATCTTTAAACACAGAAAGTTAATTTGATTTTAAACGTAAACTTTGTTTTATAAATTATACTTATATTTACATGTTATACGTCTTAATTAAAAAATATTATTACACATTTTTCAATTTCAGGTATAATAAAAATTGTTTTCATTCACTGCACCATTATTGTGCACACGCACGTGTGTTACAGAGAAGGTTGACATGCTATAATCGATCTTTGAAAATATTTCGTTGCTTATTATAAACATGAAGAAATTACGCGTGACGCATATAATTATAAATATTGAGATTGGAGACGTGTTTTTAAAGCCAAGTAGTATTTTGAATAAAATGTTCAGTTTTTATTTTCGAAGACGTCTCGTAAAAGGTTAGATAGGTTATTAGGTAGGTATATTGTTTATTATTATTACTACCAGTATAGTCGTAAAGCCAAATTTTTATTCATATCCGGACATTTATTATTATTGCGTAGCCACGTAGGTATAATAATCACTTTTAGACGGTTTTTATTTTTTATACAATTTGCATTTATTATTTATACTCAATCAGTCAAAAGTTTTCACGCAATGTGGCGAAGTATCTTTACAATGTGTTCATAGATCATAAGTATAATTTATAACTATAACAAGGTATACAGACATATAGTATACCCAATACCGTCATTGTACATTTATGGCTAGCTGTTAACTAAAATAATTTCTAAATTCTAAACAGTTAACAGCAGAAAAATATTTTATTTTGGAGTAAGAAATTAAAACTCTATATTGTCATTCAAAAAAGTATAAACTTAAAAAAAATATGAGGATAAAAAATATTTAAAGACTTAACCTTTTAATAAAAACGTGGTTTTTTAACAACTTGAAATAAACTATGTAAAAAAATATTTTCAAAAACCCTGATACTTTTAGAAAAAATTAGTGTTTCATGATAAAATTGTTGATTGTTATTTTTCAGGTCTTTCTGTTACACCCTGACCCTGCAATATTAGTGTATATAGCCACTGCTACTCTAATGGAATAATTTTTTTAAGGGACGGTGAACTTTTGAAGAGCCTTATAGATTCTAAATCTTCCCCTGATTTCTATCAGTTATCAATAATACATTAATACGTCAAATATGGAGATTAGTTTTAACTTATAACTTATTACTTATACTTGTTGTCAATTCTTTTAGAAATTGTAGGTACCTATACCTACTCTATAGAATAAATGTTGCTTATGCAAATTAAATATTGTTACAATTGTGTCAATTAAAAAATACGTGGACCGCTACATTTTCGGGCAGATCAGTCCGCAGTCTGCCTCTGCAGTGTTTATCTGAAGGAATTATATATTTTTTTTTATTATCTTCTATAATTTATAAGCTTGACTTTTTTAAAATTGTATATTCATATTAGACTATATTATATACAAACAAAGTTATTACAGACTCGAGAGATTTTACAACCACCCCTCGGCAACAATTAACAGAAGTACGGTATACCTACAATATTGTATATAATATTGGTTTCTGAGAAATAGTCACGGCGTTATACGGCCGAAAGGTAACCTTTCGGCTTTCACCCACGCATTGTTCACGCATCACATACTACGTAGACACGAAGTTATAGGTGAACGATTAGACCGTTATTAGTATATAAACATAAATTACATAATAATATATTTATAGTTAAATATAGGTACTATAAAAAATTGGTGAAATACTGAAATGTGAAACATCTATTGCAGTACGAGTCAAAAACAAATGAGTTATTACTTATTAGGGGTGGATCTGAGGAAGGGATAACTTCACGTAGCACTTATATATTCCGAAACTAGTGTCACAACACTCGTTATAACTATGTATACAAAAATGTATCATTCTATTTTTAATCATTAGTGGTCATCACTCATCACTGATTAATATACTTCAGTGATACACGAAAAAGAAGTTTGAGAACCGCTGGAATTTAATGTTATGAACATGCAAATATCCATTATTGGGCATTTTTATTTTAATGTGATTAAATTGAAATAGTGAATACTTTTTAAAATTATATAAAATAAATGAATGTCGAAGTATTTAAAAAAAAAAAATACTTTAAGAGTACCTAGTTAAAAAGTATTTAAATACTTTTATTCAAGTACATCACAAGACATAATATATTAAGACATCTCCTAAATGTACAAATACCACAATATTCTGTTTTTATACATGGATAAACACAGAGGTCAGAGATTATAAATAATATATGGTTAAAATAAGGCTGTAATCTAAAATTGTTAGTAAATATTGTTGACATAAATTGGTCATCATTTTAGACAGAAGACATTTAAGCAAGTGTTAAAAGTATTTGTGTTTATTGCATTATTCACTTAAATCTCAGACATGACAAGGTGAAAAAAAAATATGATCACTGAAGCATAGCCATGTCGGCAAACCACTAATTATTATACTAGGTAAACCATAGAATAAAGAACATATTAAACTGTGATAGTTATTATACTATCATTGACACAACTAGAAGAGGGGGATGGGGAGCTTAGCCTCTAATATTTCCATAGCCATCCCAAATGAAAAATAATGAATCTTTAAATTTTGTGTTTGATACTTTTAGTCCCACTCCCAAAATATAAGTTCTAGTTGCGCCTATAGTATAATACTATTATGTTATAAGTTGGTACTACAAAGGAATTAATTGAATACGAAAAAGAGAAAGAAAAAAAGCTTAGTATATTATCACAATTTAATCGTAAGTTAACAACACAACATATATAATAATATAATATAGTATTTTATATTCATTGGGTGTAACGCTGTTAATGAATGGTTTTTAGTGAACATAATCAATGTATTAAAATAATAATTATTACTATTATTATTATTATTATTATTATTATTACAAATATTAAAAAGTACCTGTTGTAAACAATAAACAATCTTTTTTTTTCAATCGGCATTTTCGTCAGTTTCTCTAAGACTATGGCTAAAAATTAATAAATATACATACATAAACATATTATTTATAATATATATTATATATATATATATAAAATAATAATAATGATAAAAAAAAAAAATAATAAATAAATAATAAAAAAATAAAATAAAAAAATAAAACTGAACAGAACAATTACCAACCGCACCGTTCTGATAGCTTTACATAATAATATATAATAATATATATTATCGTTTAGAGATGAAACAATATTTAACATGTAGAAATAATAATCAATGATTTATGTATATATAAATATACACATAAATTCAAAGGAAAGATGTAATAAAATAGTAGTAGTAGTAGTAATAGTTGTAGTTGTAATAAGACTAAACGACAAGAAAAATAGTAAAAATAGTTTTAAAAAAAGAAAAAAGGAAAAACATAAAAAATACTAATGTTTACAAATTGGCACAAATTGTTAACAAAACAGATCTTAGAATATAATCTTAAAATGAATAAAAATAAACTATTATACTAAATAAATAAATCAAGTTTAGTTGGTTACTAACATTATATATGAAGACGTTAAGCATTTATTTTTTTTGGTATTAATCATTTTTGGGAATAATATAATTTAATAATATTAAATAATAATAAATTGTGTTTTAACATATTTTTTTTAGTTTATTTGTTATTCTATTTTTTTTTTTTTTCATTTATTTTGATTAAAAATTATTATTGTGTGTTCTTTAATTTATAAGACTGACCGTTATAAAATATTTTACTCAATAACCATAACATACAAACACTCCGATGCAAATATTAAGGAGAAGTTGCGCGTGTAATGTTTAAACCTATACTTATATTCAATGTTTTTAATTAAGTAAAAACAAAAGACAAAGTTACAATGAAGCTCGTGAATACGCGCATTTTCACATATTTTGTACGAAGCAACGATAGTTCGATATGCGCAAAAATCATATCTCATAGACAATAAGATAAGACATAAGTAGATGGACACGTTTTAATATACAATTTAATATAACATTAATATAAATGATCAAACCTATTTTGTTCTTCAAAAAATAAATTATATCGAAAAAAACAATTATTTACCGAATGCTAATATAGCGCCATCGCCTAATATTAAAAACTGAATGAAAATCGTTGGTTTAGGCGATTTTATTTACCACAATATACATAAAATATGTAAATATTTAAAAGAAAAAAATTATTAAATTTTTTTTAATTTTCTTAAAAATGCATACACAAAAATACTATTGCAACACACTCACACAATATGTATATATAAATATATAGGTAAACCAGAACGCAACATGTGGTTTGAGTAAAAAATATCCAAATGTTAGTTATAATATTCTTAATAATACAATTTTAATAAATCACAACGGACGTACAGATTATAAAAAAAATCCTTAATAAGACAACAATTAATACAAATAGGGGTTGTAAATGCATACAAAATAATATTTCTTTTCAACAATACATAATTTTTTTTATTTCCGCGAGGATTAAAATTTAAATCATTATAGTATTATTTAATATATATTAATATTTATATAAATATATATTATATTAAAAGGTAGGTAGGTAGTAGATATTATTCGGCTATAATTACTTCTTACTCTTTAAACATTAATAACTACATGCTAGACAATAGCCGAAATAATTAAGACTTGTGTTAAACAAAAATTGTTAAGAAATCACGGGCGCTTGGTGTGTAGTAAGCGGCAGGACAACAACATAATATCGTACACCGTATAAGTCATACGGCGGGTATATATTATCCTAAATAATTATAATAATAATACAACTTAAACAAACAAACGACAACGACTGCCCGGGCCGGTGGCTCCGGTGTTACATCAAACGACTAGCGTCATGTCTTTTTTATTGGGATAGTTCACTTTTTTACCCTGCCACAAACTGTTGTGTATGGTAAACGCGTCGATGGTGACAGTCAGATGTTTGGTGTGCACTTGTGAAAAACACTTGCCGCCTGAATTGTACCTGTAAAAACCACGGGACAAAATTAATGCATTTTATTATAATAACGCCGTGCTTGTTTTTCGGGCTAACACAATTAATTTCCGGTTGACAATTACAACAGCGTATTACATAATTATTAATTGTAATTGGCATAATTTTTTCTAAGAAATAATGTATGCATAATGTAATGAAAAAAAAAATCATGGATTGTCAGTGCATCTTGTGGAGGGTTGCAGAAATCCCCTATATTTTCAAGCATAATAGGCCTACCTAGAGACAATTTCTAACCACAATACCAGGGGGTGGGGGGATCACATGGAAATTGACGCTGGTACATTTCAACTACAAAACAATATTAACCCACTCCTCTTACAACTATAACTTGCAAGTACGTTTCCTTCAGGCATACATTTGCTTTGTACTTGAGATCCGCTGGCTTTCTTGTTTCGTGTTTTGAAATATACATTTCTTAACCAGTTGTAAGACATCAATACATCATTATGCAGTATTGTAAATATACTTAATTTCAAGCACCTACTTGAAGTAAAATATTATAGTACATCACACTAGTATAGTTGTATATAATACCTTTTAAACACTTGTTTTATTCTTATAACATGAAGTTTAGATGACGATGTCAGGAAAACTTTACTTTAATAAATAAAAAAATTAAAACACTTGTTCAACTGTGACATTTGTATTATTGTAAATCTATTATATTCAGGGTTTTTTAAAATAAAAAAATATACCCACTCTGAATATATTAGAGTAAATTAATTTATTTGAGATTCGTTGCCGAACTCGGGAAGTGATTTTACAGAGCTTTTTTTTTCATACCTACCTAAATAAAATATTTTCTACAGTGTCAACAACTACACAGAGAACTATTCTAAACAAATAATATAATTTATTATTAATTAAATTTTTCCGATTCAACTCACTTGAAAAACCTATCAAACATGCGATCGGTGACTATCCGCGGACCGGTGCCGTAAAGTTTGGCAACCTCCTCGCTCTCTGGGTAGTACAGATATAACGCACGGAATTGGCAACCCGTGTCCCGGAACAATACCAGGAAGTGCCTAGCCTCGGACCGGTTGATCTCCTCGAGTACCCGCTTTTTGGCGTCCCGGTTCACTACGCCTGGGAACACACAATACTCGACTGCGTTCAATATGATACCGCGGTTGGACTTGGTCACTGGTTGTTTGTAGAGCCTGCAATGAAAACGGAATAAAACGGTTAGACTAGGTTAAGACAAGAATTGTATTTACCAGTATCTTTCACATTTCTTATATAGAATATAAAAAACTTATGTAAAAACTTATATAAAAACTTATGCTTACCTGGGACCACTGTAATCGCTACCACCACTCTCGCTCGCTGCGTCGTCAAATTTTCTACGGACAGGTAGAGACCCTGGGCCAGATGGCGATGCGGCTCTCCTTGGAGGTGTAGCACGTCCTAGCCCTGAATCCGTATCGCCACACCGGTACAGCATACTGTCTTGGTCGCAGCTCGAACCTCCTACAAATTAATATTTATAAAACATATTAATATTATAAAAGGTATATCATAGAATAACCGCATGACACAAGGGCGACGAAAAAGAAATGCATATACACATGTGTATAATAATATGTTATCGCCAAAGACGTAAATTAAAGAATTAATTAAGAGTTAATGCATTAACTAATCATGACTAATAAATAACAATATTTCTAATAGAATTTGACTATATACGATATTGACTACTAAAAAAAACTAATACTCATTATTTTCAGGCAATTATTTCCTAGGTAATTGCAGATAATTCTAGCTTTTTTTTAGCTATAATTGATAAAAATGCTTATTGAATTAGAAACGGATCTGTGTTGTAAAATCAATTTATCAAACCATACAAAAAATAACATACTTTCAGGTTCAGTAATATATCAAAGATGGAAGATCGTACAGTGTTACGCAAGATATAGCCATTAATCGAATAAATCATAGGTACATCAGCTATATAGTATTTACACACAATTTAAATAGTGATAACAAATAACTTATTTTTTAATAATATTTGTACACACGCACTATAGCACAAAATAGTACATTAGTACCTACTGACTACCTACATAGTCAATCAATTTTTCTGTGCACTGTGCAACGCACGTCATATCAATTTTTAACCCAAATTAAATATTTTGTTAAACAAATTATAAACATTTTCAACCAGTATTATACATAAAAGGAATTTCTTAGTCATGATTGTAAATGTAGTACCAAAACATTTGAAGCGATTATTTCAGTAACCCATTAAGTGCAAGTTTTAAGATTTCGGCGTATGATGGATTTCTGAAATCATTGCTTCTATATTGCATGTTAATACCTAGACCTAGATGATACTGGCTAGGCATTTATGTTATGATATAAGTATATAGACTAAATTACATCATTGACGATAACATAAATATTATATTAATTAATATTATAAGGATGCACATTTTTCGGCGAGTATTATACACAGAGTCAATTAATAGGTTCTTTAATTGTAAATTATAATCCAGAACCGTTATAATTATTTATTTTTTAGAACCTGAAGAACATAGGCAGGTAGGAGATGAAGAGTATAATATGAAACAATTGCCCTTTAATTGTTGTGATTAATATGCAGTAATTAGTCATTAAAGCTTGGATGTTATTGCACTCAAACTCAAAAATTATGCTGTTATTTATTTATTTATTTAATTTTTAATTACAACGAATAACTAATCATTCTGTAAGAATGTATAGAATTATGATGTATAAAATATAAACACATATTGCTATTTTGTTCTATTAATATTAGTTGAAATTATCTTTATACACAAAACAATTTTTGATATATTTTAAGATAGACTTGACCAGCGAACAAACATATTTAATAAAAAATGTATTTATAAAGCAGGCAAAATCCTAAAAATTGCACTACAACTAAATATTTTTATCATTGCTAACGATAAACATGTATAGCTTACTTAGCAACAATTAGGAGCATTAAAAAAAACATGCAAATGCAACAACATCTAAGACCTATTTGTTAGTGACATAATTTAACAATACCTAAAAAACGAAACAAAATTAAATCAATTATTGGGAACATGCTATTATACCATACATCCTAACCTACAAGTAAAGACATAACATTATATGATTATTAAATATTATTAAAAAAAAAAAAAATATGGTATTGTAAATATTTAACAAGATAAAGGCTTAACGAACTTCAAAATAAAAAAAATATGCAACCAATTATTAAACTAAAATAAAAATACTTTGCTTTCTAGTAAAATTATGTTTTAACGAATAAATATTTAATTGGCTTCATATATAAAAAAATATATATATCATTGATACACAAACATTTATTTCATACCTACATAAATTGTATAATATGAAAAAAATATGCATCCATTTATTAAACTAAAATAAAATACTTTGTTTTCTAGTAAAATTATGTTTTAACTAATAAATATTTAATTGGCTTTAAACATAAAAAAATATATATATCATTGGTACACCAAGATTTATTTTATACCTACATAAATTATATTTATTTTTTTATTTTTTAAAATCTTAAATTATTTGCAGTTTGTAGCCACATACCAAAAGTTACAAAACAATTAAAATAATGCAAAATAATAATTAGTATATGCATTACCTACTAAAAGAAAAATAATATCTGGAAAATGCATTACAAAATGTATTTAGCTTTATAACATCTTAAAATACACTTATAGTATAATAACATTGATTTACCAAAAATATACAAAACCATGAAGTTTTGAGCCATAGTTATGATCAAGAAAAACAAAAAAACATTATTGTAGTACCGACCGCCAGCTTAAGGAATGTGCAATTGGTCCACACCAAGCATTAAAATTAAGTGTATAATTAGGGACTTCCTTTTGAATAGGACGGCAAAATACCTAAAGCTACAGCAGTACCATTTTAATTTTAATCATTTATAGTTGGTTTGAAATTTAGTATTACAATCACAATCATATGATTATGTACTTGCAGATATATATATATATATATATATATATATATATATTACTGGTGTCTAATGATCATTATACATTTCAACAGTAATGGTAAAATAGTATTATTTGACAATATAAAGTACTTTTTAGATTCTGAGTGGAACGATGAATGTATTGATTTTACAATGATGTGTGTTTTTTTATTTTTTTATTTATTTTTTTATTTTTTTATTTTTTTATTTTTTTTTATTTTTTTTTGTGTCTGTGTACACGATAAGTAGTCAAAATAATGCTTCGATTTTCGACTTCAGTATCTCGTTCGATGGGAAAGTGAATATCGTTGGTGCATTGGGGAGGTCAAAATTTAAATTTCCCAGTGGTTTTCAAAAGCGCCGGGAAAAACAAGAGAAAAATTAAGGAAAAACGGGAATTTTTACGCAAAATCGATTTTTCACAAAATTGAATTTGGTTTTTGGTGTAACTTTAAAAAAAATTACCGTAGATACATGAAATTTTGACTGATTGTTTATCTTAGCATCTTCTATACACCATAACATTTTCAAAATATTTTGATGTATTTTGAGCTCTTTACGGACATTTTTATTTTCCATTTTTTTTTAGTTTTTTTTCT
>NC_042493.1:61856654-61857742 GCF_005508785.2 Acyrthosiphon pisum
TTACGGACATTTTAAGTTTTCAATTTTTTAGTTTTTTTTTTCTATAAATATCAATAAAGTTTATCTGTTGAGCCAAAAAGTGTATAAATTTAATACAAAGCTCTGATATATTGTTACAATATCAGTTGAAAAATATTAAAAATACATAGGCACAATTTTTTTTTTATAAGCATTTAAAGATCAAATTTTGACAAAATTTATCAAATTTTAATTTGAAAAATTATTTTGTAGTTAAAAATTTATAAAATGTTCAATTTTTGTATCTAAGAATTGAAAATTTAAAACAAGATTCCACGTAAGTAATTAATTCTGTTACCAAAAAATCTAAAAAATACATTTACGCAGTTTATTTTTATAGTCATTTTAAGTACAAATTTGGACGAAATTACATATTAAAAACCTAGCATAACTATTTTAGTTATTTTGTTGTGATTGTATAATATTATTCGTGGGTACTTGAAACTTCTAAAGTATACTATTATATATCTATGATAGTACCACGGTTTTTTGTTGATGTATAACGCGTTATAAGTACCTAATAAATATTATGATATGATTAATTTGGAATTTATTATAGGTACCTAATATAATATTATGTCTTATACCTAGACTAACATACCGTCTCCGCTCAGAATCGTTTTTCTTATACAATGATATTATATCATTGAATTCAAATTTAATACCATCCATTATACAGTGACCCACTTGTAACCTACTGTACAGCAGAGCGAAATCCACTTACCCACCTTTTTTTCTATAATATTAATGAATACTTATTTATTTTATGTAATATACGCATAATATAGCTGTTGATCTACACGGATTTGCCTACATTGGCTACTATACTTTGACTTACTGAGATTATTATTTACACAATCATATAAAAAAAAGTTTGAAAATAATAATACTGATGGTTGAAATAGTTATTTCTAAACTTTGAATTGAAATTACTTAATATAGATTTCCACCACCACAACACATCATATTTGTATGTTTTTGCTGTAAAACTATCATGCGTAATTGACCTTCACCAATTTTTTTTTTTTTACATTTAGCTTACCATACAAATTCATGAGAGAACTGGATTT
>NC_042493.1:61857842-61859617 GCF_005508785.2 Acyrthosiphon pisum
GCGGATCCAGGGGAGGGGCGGGCAATGGGGGCATTTGCCCCCCCCATCGCCGCAGTTTCCCTATGTTTTACACTGTGCTTAGCTAATTTTTGTACATTTTGAACTTTTTCCCCCCGTCCTACCCCTCCTACCAAACATTAAGCCCTAGATCCAACACTGTAGTGGACTCCAGAATATTAGTTTTTGACATACCGGATAAAATAAATGTTAGTATAAATTAATTAGATACGGAAGGTATACTACCTATGCCATTCAAGACGATCAGGTTATATTCAGAAATGATACCTATTTCAGTCTTCGTCGAGAGATTATCCAACAAATCCGGAATGACTGTATGTTCATAACTAAATGATGAACAGAGACGATTGTATACATACTATAACAGACAATAATAATAATAATAATGCATCTCGTTTTGTTTATAACGTTTATACTTATATGTTAATAATATGTCATTGCCATATGGACTCAATGTGGTCTCCTAGCTGAGGGTCTTGTGTTAATATTATATTTTATATCTTGACAGGGGGTATATGCAATTATGTAAATCTATAACGCATACAGATGTCGCCATATTTGTCTTTCGTAAGGTGTGAAAAATACTATAAGCAATTTCATACCAAACAAGAAACATTTTGGCTAGCTACAACCTTTTAATTGACAGTTATCATTATGTATAATATTTCAATTGATGTTGAAAAATCCTACATGAATAAACTGTACGTCTATACTCTATGGCCTATATAGGTACCCATAAATATCAGATTCCATTCAGTGACTTTGTGCAAACTGCTAATATTATATAATTTTTAAGAATAACATGGGTCTAAGTATATATGACCTAACAATCTTACTTACCTAGTGATTTATGTCATCAGTAGTTAGCTACATTTTCAAAATGAATTGTTCATGTTTATATAATATGTCTGTTATTATATGCTTATTGTGCCTCAAGATAGAGAATGTATAATTTCATGTAAAATAAAAATTTTGATTACATAATTTTAAAATAAATTATAATAGAAGGATATTTTCAGCATTATTTGCAACATTGCAACACTCCTTAGTTATTAAAATATCATAATTATTAGTTATCAATTATGAAATTATATTTTAATTATATGGATACTTTTCATTCAGTTAGTAGATTCACCAGATGACTTACTCCCCCCCCTCCGAACTTTTTTGGTATACGTGCCTGAGTTCAAATATTATAAATTAAAAATTAAGTATTAAAGAATCCTTAAAGAAACCTTATGCTATCCAATTAAAATGTCCATACTTATTACAGCATAAAATCAACAGCATTTAAATATATTGATTTAAGGGTGATACGGGACTTTTGCGGTCTACTGTATATTTGTAATGCTCTCGACAATACAGTTGAATTTTAATGTTTTACCATTTTGTCTCGATACCGTTACTTGTAATTATGTCTTAGTTTGGTGCTCACCAAAACTATTTAACAATTGTGTCACTAATAATGTATTCATTATTTGTTTACAGCTAGCGTTTCTATACAATGTCAATCAATATGGGTGGAAGAAAATTTAAGATACCATCCAAACTGGCAGTTGTATACACGCTCTCAAAACTGATCCGTTGTTTTCACCTTTTGATTTAACTCTGGCTTTTGGATCCGAGTATGTCTACTGTGGTTATGGCTGTTCAATCCTAAACAACTCTATTTCCGTGTTCGTACTCCGGAAACAGGGACGGATCCAAGGGGGGCCTAGGGGCCCAGCCCCCCAGACATTTTTTTTATAAATATAAAT
>NC_042493.1:61860468-61863345 GCF_005508785.2 Acyrthosiphon pisum
AGAATACAAAACAATTTGTTTCTTCTTCAACATATAATGTAAAAAAAAATGTTTGTTGCAATGATAAAATTTAATCATCATTCATCACCAATACGATCGATCACTTCAAGTACTTACAACTAAAAAAGTTACCTACTTAAACAATTAAATTATTGTGTAGCTAAGTAAAATGATCCATCTATCCATTTATCTCTGATTTATTATTTAAAGTGCAATAAAATTAACAAGGAAATTAATATTTCCTCTAATAAATGTTAATTATCTTAATTTATTTTAATACTTATAACCTGTTTATAACTATTATAACTATTATATAGGTTATTGATGAGTAACCAAAAGTCAAAAATTATGTATAGTGCTGATTTTTTTTCGTTAATAGTGGGCCGTCAACTGTGTTCCGTGTACCTTGGATTGTTAAATACCATCTACATTTTTGAGTAGGAGTCTTCATTTTGTATTCTACTTTAGGGCCCCCAAGGGCCAAGTTCATAGGTGCGCCACTGATTACTACCTATTGTTATTATTATTTTGACTGTCTCGTAGTAGTCAGTCTATAGTATACACCCCCAAAATGATATAAGGTTAATAGGGACCCATGCTATTGTTTCAACTTCCAAGATTTTTAGTACGTGTGAAAAACCAAGCGTCGATTCGGTCGATTTTGTTTTGCAGCCTGCTAAGATTAGGTCCCGTGTACCAGGGGCGTATGGACTAATTGCTACTCGACAGCGTTATTCGTTTGTCAGTTTCACGTCATCGGCAGCGACGATCTTAGGCTCTAGGTGCCAGTCCCTAATCCGTGGGGAGTGGCGACGCCGCGCAATGTCGGCTCACCGGATATCACGATCACAGCATAAGTTCCTGTTACATTCAGATATAAAACCCGAAAGCCGACACGATACAGATATCCAGTGCGCAGTCGCGGCGCAGAGCTAAATGAAAACGTACTCGTGACGACCACAACAGTCTGTATATTACACATATTTTATACTCGTATTTAACCTGTGTAGGTAATTTACGAAAAACGGGCCGATCTCTTTGTTGTCTAAAGTAATGAACTGATTGAATTGAAATGTACACGAGTTGATCAGTACGCTATGTACATGATACCTACTTTTATAAATTTCAAGTTGATATAGGAGTACAGCCTAAGTAAAATGCAAAAGTATTAGCATAGTTATTGATCGAAATGTTATTTTTTAAACAATGTTTATGTTACAGGTACAACGGTAATATTCGATGACGTTAGCCCATTATAATAAATTTTTTATAATTTTTTGTATTGATGAATGTGATAATTTAATAAAAATAATTTAAATTAGCTTGGTAGCTACTAATATTTACGGTCACAATTAAAGATACACTGCTGATATGAATATTTATTATTTGCATCACCATTTTATATTCGTATTATTTTAGTATATTACCATAACACTGTTTAAGTACATACTATGAGTAGCCGCCAATCTAAGTTAAATTATTTGTATGATTAAATTATCGCACCTCATTAAATACAAATTAAAAACAACTATAAAAAATGTCTATACTAATGAATTTAAGAAATTACTTAGCTCTTTTTTGATATCGCATTTTTTCTAACTTAAGTTTTTTTCCTAGCAAGGATTTTACACGTAGTTGACGGAGTCCTTTTGTTTCGATACGATACACTATCCAGATTTTCCATGATATATTATATATTTATATTACAGCGCGCAGGCATTACTCATTAGTCATTAGTCATTACTAGAGACTAGAGACCCTATCTGTCTATATAAACCTATATAGGCTATTAGGCTCTCTATTATTGTAAATTTAAAAAATATATATGTACGTACCTAACCCTTAATTTTTCATAAGTAGATTTAGGTATCGTCGTATTGAAGAACAGAACTGTTGTTGAAATACGATATAAAAAAATTGTTGCACATATGCCTATATTATAGGAAATTATCTGTGTATTTTAATAAACATACATTATTATATACATACCTATGTAATTTATACTTAATATTTTTTTATTTTGTTGGGTACCTACTTATAATAACTTTTGTCTATGCACAATTACAATAAAACAACGATTTCGATTAGATAAATATCCAGCGCCACGGTCGTGGCGCGAGCTAAGTAAAAAAAATAAAAGCGGCGGCACGACAGTGTATATTATCTCGAAGCAGGAGTTTCCCATTAAAACCGTGTAAATTTCGGTGTTTTTTGTCAGATGAGATAATTAATTATCTGCTGAATCAATTTATACCTAGTAAATTTCAAAAAATGAGGAAAATCATGCAGATGATCCTTTTGTAAAAATCATAAAAATCGTACAGTTAGAAATTAAGTTATTAAAGGAAACGTGAAACATTTTTAATCAAAAATTATATTGAAATCTGGAATCACGGCGGCCGCTTCTCGCGTTGTCGTGCCGACCGGCCCCCACTCACGCTCCCCCACTCCCGGTCACCCCGCCCGGTCTTCCACTACGGCCTCACACTATTACGTGTATTATCTATGGCTACGTCGCATTGCATTATTACTACTTCATGTTAATATTTTACGTTTCATTTCGTTATCGTCGTCAGCCTGCAGTAGACGTGCACGTTCCGTTCTTTGCATTGCATTGTCTAGTCTGTCTTATCTAATATTAAACCATTTAAAACACGTGCATAGTGCATTACATGTTGTCTATTTGTCTCATAGCTTTTAGTTATTGACGCTGGACTTACGCTGTACATGCTTTTTATGTTACGTGTCGTTATAGGTCATTATTTAATTACGCATTAAAGTAATTAGTGTTCGTAAAAATACAGGCTATAAAGTTATGGAATGATTACAAGAAAAATGCATAATGTATCATTAATATCTTTGTCACA
Source organism: Acyrthosiphon pisum (assembly GCF_005508785.2). Lineage (NCBI taxonomy): Eukaryota > Metazoa > Arthropoda > Insecta > Hemiptera > Aphididae > Acyrthosiphon > Acyrthosiphon pisum. The sequence continues at coordinate 61,863,336 of NC_042493.1, forward strand.
CATTTTTAAA
>NC_042493.1:61865406-61868085 GCF_005508785.2 Acyrthosiphon pisum
TTCCATATTTATTTCGATAATGTTATTTTCTAATCTCATACGTTCGCTTGTATTTATAACGAATACGGCAATATAAATTATAATTTATAAATATCTCGGACGACTTTTTGTTTTGTCCATTGGAATTATTGTGATATTTACCAGAAACCAGTATATATTATTGATATAATGATTTCCATTTTAAGACTATGATATTTAGTTTTAAACCTGTTTTTAGGAATTGGAGAGTTAGATAATACAAAAATCTGATTATTCAATACCGAGTAGATCATTAAATAATAGAATTCGTGAAAATAGCTAGTCCATACAATGGATAGTATACTAATTATTACTCTTTACTGTAGAACCTATAGAATATAGATTATAATATAAATTGATTATATTATATTATTAGAAAAATAAATTACCAAAATTGAATGAATAAGTTTTGTATTTTGGTTCCACACATGATAAAAAAAAATGTAATTAACTTAACTGTACAATAACGATAATTAACTTTAAAAAGTTAAGTTAAGACAATACAAAATTTAACTGAATAAGTTAATAAATTAAAAACAAAAAAAACTTACTAGTTAAGTTAAAAAGTTAAAAAAAAATTAACTTTTTAACAAGTTAATGCCCACCTTTGCCTAAACGAGGAGTGCAAGGCGCGGGGCCCGGGGCGTGTGCTCCATTCACCCCAGCCTTATTATAACGTCCCAGAATTCGAACCATAAAGGTGGAATTTAGAGGCCATTTAAAGCGTATACGGGAAATATTAAAAGTGGCCTTTGCATGAAAAAAAAGCGATGGCTTTGGTTGCAAGTATAATATTATAATTATTTAATATTTATTGATATTTATTATTACGGTGTAATATTCTATACTGAATAATATGTAACACAACAAATTGTATTAAATCATTCATTTTTATTTTAAAATAATAACATTTTATGAATATTTAATCCTTAATTTATTATTTATTCTTGACAATCAATTTCTTAACATAAATAACTAATAAGCCACTTTTACCTTCACAGCCGTGAACGCACATAAGATGGCTTTTTGTGCCAATTTACCTACTTGTATTTTGCGCCACAAATAGTTAAATTTGAATACGTATGTAATGTGCACCGAAATATAAAAAAACAATAATATTAATATATAATTTGTACCAAATCTAAATTTTAACTTTGGTAGGTAATCTGCGTCACACTTTCAATTTCAATTATTGGACCTCATAAATTAAATGAGCTCACATCAGTGATATAATGATAAAAATAACATGGTCCGATGGCAATTTAATGATATATGCTCAGTGGCGCTAATTTATATTTCATGTTATTGGGAAAAAATTCTGCTGTTAGACCCACCTTCTTAAAAAAAAATTAGCCGCTCTCGATTAGTGCTGCATTAGACCATCAGTATTCAGTTCGCTGCTTTTCATTGGTTTTCATGAATCTTGATTAATAATATATGCAGTGTGATTTTTAAACATGTCCACCCCCATTTTTCCCTTAGTAGTAAAGTTATTTAAATTCTGATTTATAGAATTTTTAAGTACCTATGGGTGATATTTTTTGTACTATACAGAGTGTCCTAAAACAATTGCAATAATTATCTTACGAAAATACATACGTAGCTAAACTATGATAGTCTTTTTTCTATAAATAATTATTTCCTTTGATTATTGAAAATTAGTATGTATTCATATTTCATGGTGACAGTGGCACAGTTTTACGGGCGAGGCAGGCGAGCCCCTTTTTTACATAATTTGTATTGATAATAAATATTATAAAGGTAAAATTAAGTACAAGTATAACATTAGCCAAAATTAAAGAGAAGATAATTGTACCTATAAAGTATAATAGATATAATTTTAAACTAAAAAAAGGTAGGCAAGAGGGTGTCACTCTGCTGTACAGTAGGTAACAATAGTGGGTCACTATAATGGATTGTGTTCAATTTGAATTAAATGAAATTATATCTTTGTATAAGAAAAACGATTTTGAGCGAAGACGGTCAGTCAGCCCATGATATTACTAAGTATATTTGATGATATTATTATGAATAAAGTAATTTATATTTAACTAGCTATTACTCAAACTTTGTTTTAAATTTTTAATCCTTAGCTATAAAAATTGAACATTTTATACATTTTTAACTACTAAATAATTTGTAATTTTTCAATTCGATAAATTTTTTCAAAATTTGAACTTTAAATGATTATAAAAAAAAACATGCCCATGTATTTTTAATAATTTTAATCTGCTATTGTAATAATATAACAGAAGGCTTGTATTAATTTTTCACGCTTTTTGACCCAACAAAGGTAAACAGACTTATAAAGAATCTTGTATTACATTTTAAAATCTCAGATTTAAAAAAAAAAAATTTAGGAATTTCTAACTTTAAATAATTTGTACCATTTTCGTGATTTGTAAAAAATCAAACTTTAAATGCTTATAAAAAAATAGTGATTATGTATTTTATATTTTTCAACTATCATTGTAACAATATATTAGGGGACTTGTATTACAATTCAAAGCTTTTTGACCAAACAAATAATATTTTATTGATATTCTATAAACAATTTATAGAAAAAAAACTTAAAATATTGAAAATTAAATATGTCCGTAAACAGCTCAAAAGTAGTCAAAATATTTTGAAAATGTTATGGTGTATAGAAAATTTAATATA
>NC_042493.1:61868135-61895932 GCF_005508785.2 Acyrthosiphon pisum
CAAAACCCAGCATTAAGAAAACGAGGTATATATTTTAATTCAATATTTATTTGTATTCATATAATGTCATGTATGTTTTGTAAAACTAGGCAGGCCCAAAAAAAATGTAGATCAATCTGCAGAACAAGCAGTAGGACAATCTGCAGAACCAGTGCTAAGACTATCTACAGTACTAGCGGTAGAACAATCTGCAGAATCAGTGGTAGGAAAATCTGCCGAATCAGACAAAGAAAACTCTGCAGAACCATCAGTAGCAGAATCTACAGCCCCAGCATTCGAACAATCTGCAATCTCAACTGTAAAAGACAAACCAGCTGTTCTAGCTGTTGCTAATATGGTATTAAATATTATTCCAAGATCAAAGGTACCTATAACAAATAGTGTAAACAATTTAGTTAAAAATTTGAGTTAGATATGTTTTTTAATTAAATTTTTGTTTTAGCTTCTTGCAAATGAATTGCGTAAATTAGTAATACCATTTAAATTAAAATACGCAATAGAACTTGATTGTATAATTATGCATCGTCAATATAACTATGCTTCCCAAAAGGTACAATACATTTTAATTTTATACGTCATGACTAATGATTATATCATTGTAATATTGATTGCTTGGTTTTAGCTATTAAAATTTCCGGAGAAAAACTTTTTGGCACAAGTAATTTATACCTTCACTAATTCATCTTATTTTATAGATGATAGCCAAAAGTAATTATTTAATAACTATCTAAATTTATTATTAATAAATATTTCATTCTAATATTTGTTTTAGGATATATTCAAAGATATTCTGTGTTACTTTAATGCAATATTTTAATGCTTCTGTTCACAAACATCTAACATACAAGGTTGAGAAAATGTACAATTTACAATGTAAGGTAATGATAAAAAATTTACTATGTAAAATGAAGCATATTTTTAATACAAGGATATATATATTAATAATTTCCATTTTTAAATAATTTACTTAAGAATCTGGGCGAAACAATAAATGTCTTGGTTTTATTTTCGTGTTTGTGTACACATACAATAGTGGATACCATTTCCTAGACGTCATGGTATAATTTAAAAATAATAATTTTAGTGTTTTTGTGCTGCTTATAAATATTTTAAATGTTTATCTCTTTTAGTTTATTTGCAATTTATGTGTGGTACAATTATTTATTTTTGGGTGAAAAAATTTTAAAATTGAATACAAGGTATCGTCAAAAGACATTCTTACTACTTATAAAAAATATAAAAATTACATAAACACTATTTTTTTTTTTTTTAATTTTAGAGTTTAAATTTTAGAAATTTGTTAAAATCACAAATTTTTTAAAATGTTCAATTTTTACAGCTTAGGCTAGCAAATATGATACAACGTTAGATGAATAAAAAGAATTTTAGTTACTTTCCTATAATCAAAATAATTATTTGTGCGGACTAGAAACTTACATCCTATATTATTTTACTGAATTTTACACAATGCACTTTTCTCAATATTTAGAATAAAGATTTGCCTATTTATACCGCAAACCTCTTCATACCCTCCTACTGTAGATAATATATAACAATAGTCAATAATTGTGACATAAATATAATATACTATCAGGGTCAAATCTTAGCTTTTTAACACCCGGGAAAAATTAAAAAAATATACCTATCTCAGGGAGATTATCAGAATTAGTATTTTTTTTGTTACGAAAAATCAAGCACTTTCACACAGTATTGTGAGGACCAACATTTACAAAACATTTTGCAATATACTGAACCAATCATTTATTTACCACAAATAATTTAAATGATTTTAACTTAAAAATAAAACATTTTAAATTATAAACTAATCACGTAATAATTTTAGAAGCACTTCTTTATGGTGTATTTAAATCTAAAATATGTTGTCAATATTTCTAAGTTTCAGGCTTAGAATAAATAATATTGATATTAATAACGTGTATGAATTATTTATTAACAAATCTAAATTAGGTATCCATTGCTTACTTTTAATATAAAAATCTTTATGTAAAAGAACAATATTTAATTTACAACATAACAATATTATACATTTTTCATTTATAATATTTGTTACAATCAAAACTTAATATGTACCTAGGTTCGGAAAAATATAATGAAACAAAAATGTGATAATGTACTGAAAATTGTAATATAATGATTATACATGATAAAGAAATTTACTTTGTCATAGATTTTAACTCATGGGTTATATGTATATACTAAAATATTATAAATTTCCAAAATAATTAGAAACCGGTTGTTTATTTGATATCTTGAACTATAAAAATAAATAAGATTAAAAAAACTAACCCAAGAGGATATAAATTTCCTTTTAAATTATTTTAATAAAATATGTAAACAATTTTCAATCTGATTTGGGCTACATATCAATAGGATAGTATTTTTGTTTTAATTATTTAATTATGTTGTACTTTCGTACTATCAAGTTTATCAAGAAAATTAATAGTTGTATATTTGTATTTAAAAAGCAAACACAAATAACAAATTATATTCCATTTTGTGTTATTTTTCATTTATCTAGTGCCATGGTTATATTTATAAAAAAAAAGTTCAGTATTAAAAGTTCAGTATATTTTAACCTACGAACATGTAATTTAATAAATAATCTGCCGCGAACGACTATAGTGGCGTGTAGTATATCAAAGCGGTCAAATTACCACGGCTAGAACATCTAGAAAACAGATATACCTACTTAAAACTTAAAAGAAGTATTATATTTGAGAAATATAGAAATAGTTAACTTAACCTTGACAAAAAAAAAGGTCATGGGGGTCAAAGGTCTACCCCCCCGTATTTACGTATACTAATGCATTCATGTTATAGTGCAAGTTGTCAACAATAAAAAAAATAATAATTTTGGCTCGAAACTCCGAAAAGACAGGGGGGGGGGCACGCTCCGGGTGCTAAGTATAGGGGCTGTTACCACATACTGCTTGTCCTATTGCTTACCAAAAGTTCTTATAATAATAAATAAAAATATTTTATACTACTTTTTTTATTAATTTTTAATTCTACATTAAATTTAGCAATATTTAATACAATTTATTACAATGAAAGAAATAACAAGAATAATAATTGGTAATAATACATTGATTACAAATCCCATAAAAATTGTATCGTTAGTAGCGCAAGTTATATCGTTATATTTGTTATACCAGTTATAATTGTATTAGAATGTAATTGGCCTTACTGCAATATTAAAAACAAGAATTTTGTTCTTAATTATGAAATTATTTAACTTCATAAAATAAGTAAATAAACAATTTTTATAAAAGTTATGTATTATAATATTATACTGTTTTAGGCCGTGGAATGTTTTCTGAATAGATTGAGATATCAACCACACATCAATTATATCTATAAACAATTCCTAAGACCCAAATATATTTGGTGTTATTTGTATGGTCCCATGTTTCTATTAAGATTAATTGGTAAGTATCGAACATAAATACATTCTTTTATGCTTAACCTTAAGGACTTATAAATACATTTGTATGAAGTCTTTACAACATTTAATTGAATAGTTTAATGACAAATATTTTTTCATTAACATTAAAGTTCTATGTTATGTGAATAATTTTAATTTTCATATTTTTAATTATGTCTCTTATTGAGTATTAAGTTGTCCGTTTCACAATAGTTCCTCTAGCCTATAGTGTTACAGTTATTTTATGAAGTAACTTAAATATTAATTTTATTTAACAATGAATTTAGCCTAAATTGGAAATAGTGTTAGTACATTCCTTGCCTAGGAATTAAATCAAAACAAATAAGATGTAAATAAAATATCTTAAAAGGATGTGATACCTGTGTGTGTTGTCTCCGTCTTACAAGTGCGTAACATAGCAAATTGTACGCTCAGCAGAATATGTGTAACTCTGTTAATTTAAAAATTAGAGTGAATTTACCTCTTATAAAATCTAAAGATAAGATTATTATCTAGGCAATCTTATGAGCTTTTTATTATATTTTAATTTTAAAACGAGTTATGAGTATTTTAAGATGTACAAACAATTTACAATTTTAAAATACTCATAACTCCCTTAAAAATAAAAATTAAATAAAAAGCCCATGAGGTTGACCTGATAATAATCTTACCATTAAATTGTATAAGAGATTAATTCACTCTAATTTTTAATATATTGGAGCTACTGTATTCTACTGAGTGTAAAATTGACTATGTTACACACTTGTAAGACGGAGACAACACATACCGGTATCACATTCTCTTAAGTGCATCAGAGTCATTTTGTGTGGAGTGCAAAAACAGACAAATAGTCAAATTGTATTAGCTATTTTTTATTTAAAAAGAGAATATTTTGCAAGTTGGATCAAAACTCGATTTTTAAAACTATAATTTTACTATAGAAGCTAAAATATGCATTTCAATTATACACAATATTTTTTATTTTTTAAACATATTTTTCTAGCACTATTAAAAGTAAAATAAAAATTTGGGCTTTGATCCAACCTAAAAAAAATGCTCATCTTTCAGATTAAAAAAAAAAATTATCAAAATTTGATATATCAATGAGGGGTGTAATTTTTTCCTGTGAAGTAATTTTTGTTGATACAGTATACTGTATCAACTGCCGTCCCTAAATAGGTATCGGGCTGTAAATTGGTGGAAAAGTTTTATAATTGAGTTAACAACTGAAATTTGAAATATGATTTTCAAATTGTATAGAATTGCAGAAAATTGAAAACCCGGCACCAAAACCCTTAACTTTAAAAATATTTATCAATTTATTTGATAATTTGCTATTCAAATTTTGTTCTCAAGTAAAATAGAATTAAATCAATGAAAATATTTTACTATACATTTTATCATAAGAAGGCTTAACATTTATTTTTCAGTTCGTTTACCAACAATTTTGGGATCAACCTCGATGCTTCCTGAATATGATTCAAATACCTTTGTTTATCATATTAAAAAATTAATCCGGTAAGTTATTAATTTTAGATTTTTATTTAAACAAATACAGTTGAAATTATTTATAATGACATCCAAAAAACTAGTAAAAGTAAAGTACAACACCAAAATATAAAATTTCATCAAGAAAAAAGATTGTATTGTCACACATATATGATATGTATTAAAAAGATATCCAGTTTTTATTAACTACACACAATTTTACGTGTGGGACAATATTTTGGTTCTAGAAATGGATGGGTAATGGGTATGACCATTATTTATAATCCAGAGGATCTTTGTCAATTTTGTGATGTCATATACCATAAAAGGAAAAACTACGATTAAAGACATACAGTTTACTCAACAACCCTAGGCACATACATAACAAAAATGATGCACGAACATTCTGGTTTCAAACAGGTGATCAATGATAAGAGAAAAGCTACTAACTCTCCAAGCGTGGTTAACATCAATCAACATCCTAATATTATATAATATATATATTGATATATTTTGTAGTACCAAGAGGAATCACTAAAATGCAAAAGCGCTAACTATATTTCTTGTTATGGCAAAAAATTGTGTGACAAAAAATAAGTTTCGTTGAGTATATATCTATATATCGTACCTATATATCTTCAATTGTGGGCAAAACTTAGAGACTTATCAGTTTTATTACAATAACACACCAGCCCCTGCTTTTTTTTAAACTTTCTTGGCTAAACATAGCTTAGCTACTTCAAAAACCATTATTTTGGTTCTATAATTTTGATCTACTTTTATGATGTATTTGGAAATTTACGTCATAAAGCAGAGGACCTCAAAACAGACCAGCAGTGAATAAACAAGTTTATGAATAAAAGTTGGATTAATACAATTTCTAAGAAAAGGGTGAGGTACAGCTAACGAATACCCAAACCGTCATGTTTTATTAAACACGACACCGTATATTAAAAACTACATACATTTTTTATATATTTTAACCTATCGATAAAACCGCATCATATATATATATATATATATATATATATTATACAACACAATATAGTTCATAACGAGTATATAGTATAATAACACTGCACACCGGAATGTGGTTTCACAAGAGCAGGGCGTGGGCATTTTCGAGAAGATAGTATACAACTACAGTATCCGTGAGAATCATGAAGAATAAAGATATCTTTATTCTTCATGGTAAGAACCCAGATATTCAATAGACAGAGGGAGAGGGCTTAATACTGTAAAGTGAACCCCGAAACGGCCTGTATTCAGACGTGGTTCACCCGAGCTTATGCGAGCACCTTCACGTTGGTCAGAATAACGATTGTCATTTTTCAACTTAGAATAATTTTCACAGAAGAATCAACTATAATAAATACGACTTAAACCATTTTCAACCGAGTATATATTTATTACACCTGAAATACATCCTCATACCACGGTACGCCTGCACCTGCACGGTATTGGCTTACTACACTATATTGTGTCGTGACAGTTCATTAGTGTGTATGAGTTCCCTGACCGCTTTATGTAATTAAGATAAACTACAGCTTAGAGTCTTGGGAATCTGTAATGTACATACACACAGTCACTCGTCACTATACTTCGCGATCAAAAAAGTTTCAATTCCTGTGGCTATAAAGGTCCCATAAAGCAGAACAAAAATTCACCTAGTGCTAATTTTAACTTTGAAAACATATTTTAATACTTTATTCTCTTTTCTAGGTTTTGTAGGTAATGGATTTTTGCTTTTAAATTATTGTTTAATTAGTGTAGTACCAAATTAATTAAATTGTTTTCCTAAATTCACTTTTACTGTAGTGTTTCAAAAAAATTTATTTCCTACAAAACACAGACAAGCATAGAACAAGTTTAAATAGTTTTTCAAAACTAAAATTGGGCTTCTGGAAGTATTTTTTTTACTTTTTCTTTTTGGTCTAAACCAGTGCTTCTCAAACTGAGGGCCGTGGCTATATATTATTGGGGAGTCGTGAAATATTTATTTTATTTAAACTATTTTCTTAAAGCGTTTTTTTAAAAAAAAAAACCATTATTATTTTCGACTTAAAGTTAAGCGGGGCAGGTTATTTAGTTATTAAATAACCCATAATATCATTAATCATTGTCAATAATTTATCTGTTTGAAATAGTATATGTAATTTTAGTATATATTATGAAAAAATAATTAATGATTCTGGTTAATGGGGGCTTGACAGTTTTACATTAAATAAGGGGCCCCTTGACAAAAAGTTTGAAAAGCACTGGTCTAAACAACAGCCTTAACACTTTGTCGGCCATGCGATCGCTATCGCCAGTGGAAAATATTCATATTATTTACAAATAAATTAGATTATGACAGCGTATGGATAATTACAAAACGCGAGTACAGGTGTCTTTAAAAATACTTTTATATTTTAATACTGTGCGGACGCCAACTTACAGTCCCACGAAAGTCGGCATGTTATATTAATTTTAATAATAGGTAAATAGTAGATTAGTTCACTCTAATAAAAAAAGTAATCGAGTAAAATAGATCTTTCTTAACGTTAAATATTATGCTACGTTATTAGTTAGTAATATTCAATATAAGTACTTAATATCTAATTATGATAGTAAATAACATGACAAATTAGATAGGTATCATCACAGTTGTACTAGTTTTGCGCAGTATGCGCATCTCTTTCACCTCCGTCCCATTTCGTATTTCTCCACTTCTCATTGGTTGATTTTGTTCTACGTTATAAATTATGTATATGTTTGATAGCCAATACGAAGTGGATAACTACGATAAAGGCGAATTAAAGAGCGGAGGATGCGTACCAAAATACTGTGATGATACCTATCTAATTTGTCATGGTAAATAATATGCAGTATGTACTAACATTAAAATAATTATAAAAATATAATTTTTTTTTCAGGTTCTTGGAGGATAATTTTGATACTTATTTCACTTTCAATGATTACATAAAAGCTGAAGAAATGGTTTAAAATATATACATACAGAATATTTATAATTTAGTATTTAAGAAAATCCAAGTATATTGGTACCTACATTGTATATAGGTACACTGTATTAGTATACAATATAACGCTATTAAATTAGTCTAGTTCCATAACTTATTGTTTAAAGAATGTTACACCCGTATGTGTACTCTCCGTATCACAATTGTACAACATAAAAAAATCTGTTTTGCTTGGTACAAATTTACTCCCTCAATATTTATAGTATAATTACTATAATAGTACAATATATATATTGTGTGGCATATATTGAAGTGAGCTATTTCAGTCGCGGGCGACGTGTGTGGCACGTGCCACACATACTATTTTTTTCACGCCTCTCTGTGACAAAAATTCTACAACGCATATGGAAGAAACTTAATCGGTGTCTTATAGTGTTTTAATTTTTTTGATAGCACTAAGTACCAATAATTTTTAATAATTTAATGAAAAAAACAAAAGAAAACTTAATATCCTCAAACTGATAACTTTAAATGTATTGATATTCTCCAAATAATAAAATTACTACGACACAGATAAAGTTATTCCCTATGCGTTGTGGAATTTTGGCAATTCTACTTTAAATACAGAGGGAGTAAAATAAAATCGTCCCGTACAAAACAGTATTTGCTTTGTTCTACATTTGTAAGACGGAGACAACACATTAGTGATGGGCACTATCGAGTTAAAACTATCGAATTCGGTCGATAATATCTAAAATCACTCGATTGTTTTTTTAAACTCGATAGTCAAAACTAGTTGGTACCAGACGTTCAGGCGTGTATTACAATTTACTACCGAATGAGAACTATCGGTAGATAAAATTAGTCGGTGCAATACATGTGCAACTACCGAAAAAAAACTGTCGAGTGTATTACTCGATAATTTTTCAAAGCAATCGATGGTTAATAATATCTTTCAATCGAAAAATCAGTCGGTTGTTTTTCAAACTATCGAATGATAATCGATTGTACAAACTATTCGGCAGTTCCCATCACTACACACATGCGGGTGTGACGTCATTAAGGCATTAAGATAGTAAGATACGAAATATTATAGGTATATAATATAAGTAATATAAGTATATTGAATTCCTCATATATATGTAAAATATTAACAAAGCATTTATTCATTATTCATAAACATTCGTAGTTATTAATTATTATAATAGATTTTAATTTAAGTGGACGTGGTACTCGCATTTGTTGACTCCATCTTACACATGTAGGTACGACATAAAAAATTTTTGTTCACCAGTTTCAATATAGTTAGTCCTGTAAGGTATTTAAGTAAAAGTATTTGAGTAAAAGCATTCAAATACTTTTTTAAGTATTGAATAACTTTTTAAATACTTTCAGCATGAAGTATTTTGAATGGTATTTTAAATACTTTTTTTTTGTATTAAATACTTTTTGGTATTGAAAACTTTGGTTTTTTATTCGAAATAATTGGTTGGACAAATATTATTGTCAACTACAATAATAGAATAATAGTTTTATTTAATATTCTGTATTTCTGTGTTAGCCGAAGCCCAAAGGTTTCTGAAAACCAGATTTCTAAAAAAAGTTATTGCATATTGAATAACAATATTCCCTTTAAAACTATTAGATTACCTACTTCCTATGTGTTTATATTACGATATTATTAGAAACCCACTTTAAAAACCAAAAGTATTTGAAAAGTATTTGAGTAGTATCTTAAATACTTAAAAAAAAATATATTTGAGTATTTACTCTAGTAAAAGTATTCTTTACAGGACTGAATATAGTGTACTGTCAGTTGTGATATTAGCATGAATTGACTTATTATTAAACGTTTAGGTAAAAAGTTAGAACATTATCTGTGTTTTCTCGTTGGTTTTTTACGATATTTTAATTTTTAAGACAGTTATGAGTATGCAAAATATTAATATTTGAAAATGCTCATAGTTCACTTAAAAATTAAAATATCGCAAAAAAACCAACCAGAGTTACCTAAAAGTTTATAAATAAGTCAATTATTTTTAATATCAAAACTGACACAACACTAGTGAAACTGGCGAACGAAAATTATCTATGTCGTACATGTGTATATGGCGGAGACAACCATAGGCGGAACTATACCTTAAAGTTAGGGGGGCTTCAGCCCTAGCATTTTTTTAATTAGTAAATTATAAATAAAACGTTTAAGTATGTTATGCCATGGTTAACATAATAATATTATAATTACACATGTGCAGTTTAAGTACATTTTCCCTGCAGCATAAAACAATGGAACGACACGGCGTATCTATATTATGTGATTTTAAGCCTTTGTCCATTCACGTAGTACTACAGTATCCCCTACCATACTCATAATATTAGGTGGTAAAATATTAATTTTTTTTATTGGATAACTAAGAGTTAAGACTTATAATCATAAGATATTGTGATAAAAATTAAAAATATATAAATCATAAATATAATAATAATTTTAATACAATTAATAAATATTTTTTATTTTAATTATAATATAATAGGTAATAAATAATAATATAATAAACAAATAATAATAATAAATTATAAAATATTGTTTAATTGCATGACCCTATCCCCATCCCCAAAGATACTACTGAGTAGTGAGTGTATTCCTTTTGAGCCCTTATATGCTCTAGTATTCTTAGTTACTCTAAGCTGCATTACAATTTAATTATTTTATTTAATTTTATTCTAGTGATAATTTACCTACCTACTAAAGAAAATTATACATTATATGTTGTTTATAATAATATGCATTTTGTCGTAATGTGGACCTATAACTACCTAATGTATATTTGTAATACATTCAAAATTATGATCATTGTAAATAAGTAATGAAATTACATTTATGTCATGTACCTACTATATGCTTGAATTTATTTTGTTTTATACTATAACATAATTAAACCTTTTGTGTATTACTCTAAAAAGCAATGGCCAATAATAATAGAGGAAGAATACCAAATACTTTAATTGAAAATATTAATGATGAATTTTTCAATTTGAAAGATCAAGTAATTTTGGATGGCCAGAGGAAGTATTATTGTATTGTAATTAATATAGGTATCTAAATAATATATACAATTAAGTATGCAATGTATGATTAAACATACCTACATCTTTAATACATTCAAGTATTTAATATTTTGAAATTAATAGTCTCTACATCTTAAACTTATAATAGGTACTTAAATTAAATAAATAAAAAGGGAATTGTGAAATGTATAATTTTCGTAAAAAATAAAAATATTAAATCAAATAAATTTGTAGGTATACATGATATTATCTTTTATTAGGTATAATTTGTAAATCCAAAAATATATGTATATTTTAGATATAAAAAGAACTTGATTTACATACAATTAAAATTTAAAACTTATTTTCTTATACATTTAAATAACAATAATATTATTGTTACATAAGCACTAAAGAGGTTAGAGAAAAGTAAGCACACAAATTTATTTTTAGAACCGTAACTCCGCACAATACTTTTTTTCTATATCGTAACTGTGCTAAACTTCCAAAGATATTTTTAAAATTATAATAATTAACATTATTAAGCAAGAAACAATTGCAAGTCATATAATACATAGGTAGATCAAATAATAATAAATTATATAAACATTTTAAAAATATATTATTTAGTGGCCTCGCTGCGGCTATCGTTTAAGGGACAACATTTAGGCAATTTCTAATCCTGCCTTAGCCACCTGGAATCTATGTGTTAGTTGTAAATGATTATCAGTGTAAGTGAAATTCAATGCGCAGGTACCACTCTCATACACGCATGTGCATGTGAAATGTGAATACGTCGATAACAATATAAAATTCACCATTTCGAGTTTTACGACAACTTACTCATTGTTTTGACAACATTTAAGTTTACTTACGTTGACTGATTTTGATTCTGAAAAATTATTTTAACTCAGCAGAACATTTTTGTAGATCGAACGAAATGCTTTCCGTTTTTAAATTGAATTATCTATGATTCGAAAAAATCTATATTTTCAAGTTTTTTATTACAGTTCACAAAAATGATTACATTTTTAAAAAGTGTTCCGTACGATCTATAGTTCAAATTTTAGTTGTAATTTTCACGCATTTTTATTTAACAAATAACATTTTATCGACAAATATAGAAAAAAAACTAAAAAATTGAAAATTAAAATTGTCCGTAAACAGCTCAAAACAAGTCAAAATATAATGAAAATCTTATGGTGTATAGAAAATGAAAATTTAAACATTCAGTCAAATTTTCATGTGTCTACAGTTTTTTTTTTAAATAACAATAAAATAACAAAATCACTACTTTATAAATCGAGTGAATATCCAATGTTGTAATAATAGGTATAAAAACTTTAAACGCTCATAAAAATTTAATTTGACTTTCCGGTAGAGATTTTTTGTTGATAAAGGTAGACAAACTTAATTTGAAAGGAAAAAGCCATTTACTAAAAATCACTATCACTATTCAATCATATTGTGGGACTGAAAGGGTTAAAATATTATACTTTTTGGTTCCTAAATTATCTGAAACTGGTACCAAAATTATTTGGAACTGAATTATTTTATTTTTGGAGAACTAGTACCGGTACAACCGATACCGAAAATCAAAAGGTTCCAGTCCCTGTGTACAACACAAATTTAAAACCGTGGTACCGTAAAGTTATGTATCATAAATCAGCTGGAAAATTACGATTAAAACATTTTTTTTTTTTTAAATTTTATAGAGAATGTTTAGATAAAAATAGTGATTTGATTTTTGAGATGAACATTTTTTAATTGATTAATGTATAAGTTCAAAAAAAAAATATACCTACATACGATTAAATAGTAACTAAACAAGTTCATCGTCGAAGTCGAATGATAACTTTACTGTAGACTGTAGATGAGACTTGTATTTTTCACCACATAGGTGTACAATATATTATCAGTAGTTAATACATTATAGACAAGATACAATTTTTGAAATATCTTAGATTTTACTTTGCTTTTTATTTGAAATTTCATTATTTACTATTTTATTCACTTTTATTAGCAATTGGAAATTACACTGCTGTGTTGGCCTATATTAACCTGTCAATAATTAATTAATTAATTCTTGACTCATTTTTTTTTTATTATCACTAAACTACATTATTATACACAGTTACAGTATTATTTACTAGTTTATTTTGCCAGCTTTCTTATAACTATCAACTAAATATAATAATATATTATATAATTATATATATATCAAGTTTTTTCGTATGACGTTATTAACACACATTAACAATAAAATATATATCAGTGATTCTAATACAATAAGAATGTAAAATATCGGCAATATAGGCAATTTCTTTTTTGATGTTTTTAAATCAATATATATTCTTACTTACCTTATGAAAACACTATCAACAACATTCCATTCGTGAGTCATCGTGGCCGGTACCTATCTACATATTTTTGTGGCCGGTACCTAAACATATTTTCCGTAACTCGTGTAAACAAACGAATAAACTCATGCTTGTATAAAGGCTCGTTTCCGCCGTGGTTTTCGACGGCTCGTATTTCAGACCACGGGTAAACAAGAATTCTCTATCTGCTAATTGAGTGACACTTCTGTTTAGTTCTGAGCCTATAGGGAACATTATAGCATATAGGGATTTTTTTTAATAAGTCATTGAAAATACCTATATAAATACTAGGTTTAAGGTACAAAATATTTTAAAAAATGTTGGTGAATTTTTCATCAGTAAATAGTGGTTAAAAATGTAAATTTTAGTTTTTACATTATAAGTTCCTTTCCAGTTTCCACTGGTCTATGTTTTATAGTTAGGAATCTGTAACTTTGAATATATAATCTAGACATGTTGTTTAATGTTTGGTATACTGTCGTTGGGCGATTTGAACATATCATAATCTTTTTTTTTAAGATAAAAAGGTTCAAATTTTCCTCTTAGTCAAAAATTGGTGTTTCTTAAATATTTTTTTTATCATTTATAACATGGAAAAACTCAACGACAATATATATATTACTAATACTAGTAATACTCAAGTATTATTAATTTGAATTAGTATCATTTTTCAGATCAAAAATATTTTAAACTATTGATTGTTTTGAGAAGGAACTAAGATTTAGTGTTTTCAATTCTGCTTTGCTGCGAGTCGGCGGTGCACCGACGTAATATTATAGCTACTGGTCGATGGTAGTTATAGAGTAGGCATATTTCGTGATTCTGATTACTATAGTAACGCGCTCCGACGGAATTCGTCAATAACTCAATCGGATATTCCCCCTCATTCGGCGGCGGCGGTGGCGCATAAAATTTATATTAAATGCATAATGCCATATCATGGGCTGGCTGGGTTTTCGACCGCCAACTATAGGGGCGCCACCAAACGGTACCGGCCGACGCCGGGTGACGTCCGACACACAGAGTGGCAACTGGCAGAGCGCACAACCATAGAACATTGATTTGCTCGAAGACATTTTTTTTTTTTAAGAAGAAGGTAGACAAACTTATGAGGAATCTTGTATTACATTTTCAAATTTTAGATTTAAAAAGAGAATTTTTCATGAATTTATAACTCAAAATAATTTGCAAATTTTCGTAATTTTTACGTATTTTGTCAATATTTGAACTTTAGATACTTATAAAAAAAAATCGTGACTATGGATTTTTAATTTTTTTCATCCGCTTTTGAAACAATATAATAGGAACCTTCTATTAATTTTTCAAGCTTTTTTAACCAACAAATAAAATTTTATTGATATTTATAGAAAAAAAAATATATAAAAAATGGAAACTACAAATGTCCATAAGCAGCTCAAAATAAGTCAAGATATTTAGAAAGTGTTATGGTGTATAAAAAATGCTTATATAAATACTCAGTCAAAATTTTATGTACCTACTATACGGTCATTTGTTTTAGAGTTGCACTAAAAACCAAAATCGATTTTCTCGAAAATAGATTTTGCGTAAAAATTCCCGTTTTTCCTTAATTTTTAACGTCGCTTTTGAAATCTACTGGGAAATTTTTACTTTTGACTCCCCAAACTAGATTCACTTTCCTTTTAAAAAAGATACTGTTGAAGAAAATCCAAGCCCTTTTACTGTCCTAAATGGTGATGACAGACACAAAAAAAAAATAAAAAAAAACACATCATTGTAAAATCAATACATTCATCGTTCCACTCAGAATCTAAAATAATAAATAAGAATGAAAAAGTTTTAATTAACTGTATTTTTTTATTTTAGGATGACAAGGTTCCAATATTGAAGAACCTTTTCATACTAAGCATTTTATAATTTGCATTTTATTAATTTGTATACCAACTAATACAGCAAATTATTATTATAATGTTGTGAATTAAACTATACAAGTTGCTGCATGTCTATTATAGAGCTTTAATTTTCAAAAAAATGTTGTCCGAGGAGTAAAATATTTGCTCAAACCTGAACTCAAATCTTAAAATTCCTCTCCTGGACAATTTCATAAAAACAATTTAAAACCTTTTCATTCTAGACCCACGAATTACATAAGTTACTAGGTATTGTGTTGTTTATTTGTCGGTAGGTACTTATCTAGTTATCCAACGATTATCACAATTTTATTATTATGAATTCGATGTTAATATTTATTTAATTTACAATGTATATATTCAATGCGGTAACCCTTAGACAATATATTATTGATGTAGCCAAAGCGTATTATTTAATATTCTGTGGCCGATATTAGATACGAGTATCCGAATTCGGTGACTCGACGCTGATATCGGCCACATTTCTTTGTATTAATTTAATACACTGTGGCACCAACCATGACAAATTAAATATGTATTAAATTGTATGTCAGAAACTCATGATATGCATGTCTGTAACGTAAGCATTTCTCTAAGGTTGGGCGGTGGAGTGGTGGTGGATTCTTCGGCGGCGGTAGATAGCGGTGGATAGAAACGGAGAAATGCTTATGTCATAGAACAAGACTGGGTGGAGGGTGGATGCGCGATTGGTTTCAAAACTGGTATATTTTATTTATTTTATTTTATTTATGTATATTTTAAGCCAATCGGCAGTTAACAATAGTGCATATTATGTAAGTAATAACAATTAAATAGAAAAACAAAATTACAAACAAAATTAACAGTAATAAAGTATAAGAACTCTATAACAAAAACTAGAGCGTACAAATAACAGAACAACAGAAGCAGCCTGAGAACGCAGTCAAAACAACTAGAGCACATTTAGATTAGTAACTCTGAGCATTCTATGAAGTGGATGATTGTAACCATAGGCAGTAGAGTGATGGGGAACATAAAACTGGTCTAGGTTTCTTATTCCACGGGTAGGAACTTTGAATGGAATTTCAGCGAGTAAATTAGGTGAATTAGAAAATGAGGACACACAATTTTTTTTAAGAACATCATTAGTATCAGCATTGATTAAGGGATTACGTGTAAAAAACTTATTAATACAACTTTTAAATTCATTTAAAAAATTGTTACTGTACAGATAGTACAGTTTAGGTGGTAAGAGGCTTGCATGTTGGCTGTTGAGTAAAGTGAAGTTGAGGTAGATTTGGTATCTGCCTGCCCTACCATCGGCCAGCTACGTCGTTTTTTGGCTACATCTTTGTAACTGACGGGACACCATTAATATACTTCACCACAAGATTTAATTCACCAGACTGCTTTCTACGTTCAAGCTCAGCATGGGATGAGCGAAGAAGTTGACGTTCCAAAGATGTTGTATCCCGAACCAGCCGGAGATTATTTGAAATATTAGAACCATTTCGGATTGATTGTCTGAACTTTAGTAAAAGGTTGGCTGCCTCATATTTAGATTTAAATATAAGTTTCAACGGGCGTGGCTTCTTAGAAAGATGACCACCAAGACGAACTACTTTGATATCTACAGGTAAGGTAGTATTGATTGAGGATAAGGCATTGGAGAGTTCAGTTGTATCATCGATTATTCTCTGACTGGGCGAAGAAGAACTTGATTCAGGAACATCATATGCAATAACACTTAAATCACACAAATTTCTTTCCGAGATTTCACGTAAGACTTTGGACGGCAAGTCATCGTTGACAAGAACTATATGGTCAGCTTCAAGTATAGCAATACAAGCTGCAAATGAGGAAACTTCATTGCGGAGTAACAGGTTATCATTTTTTAAATCTGCCAGCTGCTTTGTTACCGATTCCAAGCTCACCTGAAGTTTGTGGAATTGTGAAGATTGCGATGCTTGCATTCCGGCAAAGGCTTGCATAAAATCACCATTTGTAGGGGTACCAGAACGGGTAGCCGGTTTAGAGCCAGTTGCTATCACAGGAGATTTAGATTTGTTGATATATTGCTGACATTCTTATTTAATTTGTCATGGTTCTAACCATATAAGTGGTAACCCAAGTGGCCAAGTATACTAGTGCAATTTTAGTTTTTTATTTAATTTTATTTTTAAGTAGGTTGTTTATAGTAATAGCACAGAATATATATTGTGTGATCATGCTTTCAAGTGGGATCATCCTGTATAATGTATATACAGCGTTTGTATACGTATACGAGCGCCACGCGATATTTTCGATAAAAACAAAAGTCGCAAAGGGTATTGTTGGACGTTGAACGCATGGCGGTATAGTGTTGCCTCCGGCGCATCGCGCGCATACTTTATTATAATATAATAATATGTAATAGTGTTCTACGGCGCGCATGTGTATTATAGTAAAAATACGACAAACGCGCACGCGCGCTGCAGGCGTGGAGTGTGTTTGTAAATTGTGAATATGTTGCGAGTCGTAATTTATAGTATTATAATAATTTCTTCATGTCTATTCGCTGTTTGTTTCCGACGACGGTAATTTAAATTTATATACTGTACAATGTACGTACATAGACATTTTGAACTTTGGTAGACATTATGTAAAAAATAGGAGAATTTTGAATTTTCTAATGATTTATAAACCTTGACATTTTGTGATTATTTAACTGAAATTTACTTTGATGAATTTTCTAGATTTCTACCCAATGTTATGGCCTCTTTTTCAATTAGTTCTGAGCAAATCACAAACAGTTGTGAATCTTTTCATTGAGAAATCCATTCCTTGTTTACAAAATCACACAAAAACATTTGTTTATTTATAAACGTCTTAAACACAAGTCAAGGATCCAATCAGGTACATAAGTACATTATTTTCAGGTCAACTCACCAAAATAAAAATTAGTAAAAACACAGATTATGAAGTTAAAAAAAGGAATCTTTCACATTTCATTAGTTTGGCATCATTACATTATAAAAAATAATATTGAACAACTTTATAAAAATACTAGCTACACGACATTCCTCCGGAAGAAATTATTTTTTTACAATTTAATTTAAAAACATATGACTATTTTTTGGCTATACAAATAATAAAATATAATTACATATTGTAGTTATTGTTATTGCTAATTTCTGAAAATTATATATCCTACATTTTGAATTTAACCACTGGAGTGGTAGATTTTATTTTTTTTATTATAGAATAGAGATAAGGTAGAAAAAAATGTAACAATAAATTATTTGTTCAATGAATAATATATATATCAAATGGAAAAATGCAAGTGCAAACAAATAAATAAATAATTAATAATAATAATAATAATAATAATAATAAATAAACAAACAAACCGGTTTCCTTCGTCTCATATTATTAACATAAAAAATCCTTATATAAATGCTTAGTAAAACAATTTTATTTTGCAATAAAAAATTATGAAAACAGTATTCCCGAGCATTTATATTTGGTTTTCATACTACATTTCCATTGTTTTGCTATACCTATAATATTAATGTGCGCTGCATAGCTAGTGTTTGAATATCTCGCATACGTACTCTCATTAATTATTTATTGCCTGTACAGGCAATTGGATTTCCATTAAGGTTATTAACTGTTAATGTAAAACGAATAGGCTTGCTTGGTAAGTTTTAAATACTTAGTTTTACAACGATAAATTAAATTAATAAAATATCATTTTAATTGGAACAATTGCAAAAATACTTAATAATTAAAGAAATTAGATAACAGATATTAATATCACATGTAGGAACTGCTGCCGTTGTCCCAATGAGAGTCACGTTGTTCAAAACTTTAGTAGTGGTTACAAATTCAGTGGAGGTGGTTGCAGAATTGGTATGATTTTTAGGAACTGACGTTGTTGTCTCAATAAGGGTCACGTTATCCAAAACTTCAGTAGTGGTTGAAAATCCAGTAGAGGTGTTCGAATAATGAACATGACGCGAAGGAACTGCCGTCGTTGTCCCAATGAGGGTCACGTTGTTCAAAACTTCAGTAGTGGGTACAAATTCGGTGGAGGTGGTTGCAGAATTGGTATAATTTGTAGGAACTGATGTTACTGTCTCAATAAGGGTCACGTTATCCAAAACTTCAGTAGTGGTTACAAATTCAGTGGAGGTGGTTGCAGAATTGGTATGATTTTTAGGAACTGACGTTGTTGTCTCAATAAAGATCACGTTATCCAAAACTTCAGTAGTGGTTGAAAATCCAGTAGATGTGTCCGGATAATGACAATGAGTATGACGCGTAGGAAGTGCCGTCGTTGTCCCAATGAGAGTCACGTTGTTCAAAACTTCAGTAGTGGTTACAAATTCAGTGGAGGTGGTTGCAGAATTGGTATAATTTTTAGGAACTGACGTTGTTGTCTCAATAAGGGTCACGTTATCCAAAGCTTCAGTAGTGGTTGAAAATCCAATAGAGGTGTTCGAATAATGAGCATGACGCGAAGGAACTGCCTTCGTTGTCCCAATGAGGGTCACGTTGTTCAAAACTTCAGTAGTGGGTAAAAATTCGGTGGAGGTGGTTGCAGAATTGGTATAATTTGTAGGAACTGACGTTGTTGTCTCAATAAGGGTCACGTTATCCAAAACTTCAGTAGTGGTTACAAATTCAGTGGAAGTGGTTGCAGAATTGGTATAATTTTTAGGAACTGACGTTGTTGTCTCAATAAGGGTCACGTTATCCAAAACTTCAGTAGTGGTTGAAAATCCAGTAGAGGTGTCCGGATAATGACAATGAGTATGACGCGTAGGAAGTGCCGTCGTTGTCCCAATGAGGGTCACGTTGTTCAAAACTTCAGTAGTGGGTACAAATTCGGTGGAGGTGGTTGCAGAATTGGTATAATTTGTAGGAACTAACGTTGTTGTCTCAATAAGGGTCACGTTATCCAAAACTTCAGTAGTGGTTGAAAATCCAGTAGAGGTGTTCGAATAATGAGCATGACGCGAAGGAACTGCCGTCGTTGTCCCAATGAGGGTCACGTTGTTCAAAACTTCAGTAGTGGTTACAAATTCAGTGGAGGTGGTTGCAGAATTGGTATAATTTGTAGGAACTGATGTTATTGTCTCAGTAAGGGCAACGTTATCCAAAACTTCTTTAGTGGTTGAAAATCCAGTAGAGTTGTCCGGATAATGACAATGAGTATGACGCGTAGGAACTGCCGTCGTTGTCCCAGTAGAATTGGTATTGATTTCGATGACTTCGTTTTTATTAGGCATCGTGTTATTGACATTAATTTTAGTTTTCAAGTGATAAGTAGTAGTAGGGGAAGCAGTTGTGTTAGGATTGTCATTGGGTCGACACAATTTGTCATCTGGATAACGCATACAAAACTTAATTTTTTCCAAATAATAATTACTAATAGGAGATATATAGCGCGATGATTTTGATTTAGATTTTTTGTTTGTAGTATCTGTGGTGGCTACTACCATGTAATCATTATTTCTAGACTGTTTGACGACGAATCCTGATGCTAACGTAGAATGTGAATATGCCATGACGGTCAATAGAAATATAAGGAAACATAATATACCATTATTCATTTCTGTTGATAAAAATAATACAAATACAAAGATAATTGGCTGAGAAATTCAATTTTGGAGCTTATTATTCAGAGAAGTTACAAGACAGGTATAAAACAGATAGTTTGACATTGAAAATCAAAAGTAGATTTTCGCTTAAATATTTAACTAATATTTAAGTCAAGTCAAGATCAATAATATATAAAATTGAGTTAAATAAAATAGTAAATTATAAAAAGTTAATAAAATATTATTCATAAGCCAACTAATATTTATTAAATTTTAACTAACCTTTGATGAAATGAGAGTAGTTAAAAGATGTAGATATAAATATAGGTTAGCTTGGATTTCTTCAACTGTTTCATGAACTAGAAAAAACAATGTGTTCTCGTATCGTAATGCACACTTCTTATATACGATTTATTTTTACCTTATCAATAAGAAATATAATATTTTTCAGTTTAAGAAAAAAAGCTTTTTCTTGGTATTTTTATTATTAACAATAAATTGTGCATGTACAAAACAATGGTTTTAATTTCATTACTCTTTTAAGTATTTTTATTATATTCATTTAATTTAGTATGTATATTAATACATACGTCGTACATATTATATATAGGTATAATACAACTATAATCATTACTGCCTACAACAAGAATTTAATACAATTTATGCTAATGTGTACTTCCATAGGTAATTACTTATTAATCATAGAAATAAGTTCAAATATGGTAAAAATAAAATATAGGCGATACTATTAAAAAAAAATTACTTCATGTGCGTGTCTACCAAGAGATTACAATTCGTGAATTCTGAATAAAAATCCTTCAGTGTGCGTACAAAGCTTACTCAAAAAATCATAAAATAAACCATGGTAGGTACCTATATGTTTAGTTGCTCAAGGTTTTAAAATAAAATGTGTAAGCACAATATACTTTGTTTATTTATATTTAAATTGAATTTAACTGGTATGAATTAGGGACGGATCCAGGGGGGTCTAGGGGACCAGCCCCCCCAGATATATTTTTTATAAATATAAATATTATATATTAAATAGCAAATAAACAAAATCTAAACTTCTTTTCACATTGTCGCTTTATATTATTATACTAGCTGCCCGACCTTCCTCCAGAAGAAATTATTTTTTTATAATTTAATTTAAAAACATATGACTATTTTTTGGCAATACAAATAATATAATATAATTTCATATTGTGGTAACTGTTATTACTAATTTCTGAAAATTATATATCCTACATTTTGAAATCAACCACTGGAGTGGTAGATTTTATTCTTTTTATTATAGAATATAGAGGTAAGGTAAAAAAAATGTAACAATAAATTATTTGTTCAATGAATAATATATATTTCAAATGGAAAAATGCAAGTGCAAACAAATAAATAAATAAATAATAATAATAATAATAATAATAATAATAATAAATAAACAAACAAACCGGTTTCCTTCGTCTCCAAAATAAAGTTAGATTCTTATATATATATATATTAAATAATAAATATTATAATAACAATAATTTATTTATCACATTGATTACCTATACCTATACCTACTATTATGACAAATTTTTTAAATTAAGAATAAAGAATAATATTTTCTTATAATAGATTGTGTTTGTATTGTAAAAAAATTGTTGCCCCCCCCCCCCCCCGGGTCTTTGCTCTGGATCCGTGCCTGGTATGAATACATTTTTATTAATTCAACAAACAAATATTAGCTGGGAATTTTGTATACACGCCACATAGTTATTATTAAGAACCTGTTAAAAATATGTAATATAATATGACAATGGTTACAGATTTGTAATTTAATGAAAAAAAGAGAAAAATAAAAGTTCTTAGGATTGCTAGTCACTTTCCACTGAAGGTTGTAGTCAGCGTAACGTAGCATTTTGTAGAGAGGATGATTATTATTAGGGCTTGGATTTATATGCAAATGTAAATGTTTATATAAGTGTACCTACTTATATTTGACTTGGAAAAATTCTGATTAAAAATCTATACCTACGATCTATCGTATCTATCTGTATATTCTCATATATTAAAATGTGCAAGTTTGCTTAGGTATTCATGAAAAATTCATATTAATTTCATAATATTATGTTTTTGCTAAGACCAAGTTTATGCATAAATTGTCTAAGAATCATATACAGAATCGTATATAGAAACCATATTCTCTAAATTAATGAAATAATGTATAGGATAAAATTGGGGAATTGTCAGTTAAATATTTATCCAGATAAAAATAGAAAACAGCTCAAAATAAAATATGTAGGTAGTAGGTACCCTAACAATGCGATGTCGTAAGACATGTATGCTACGTCGCTATACGAGCTAATCTTAACAGGGTTCCAAATTTGAAATTTCACTACATACAATTTTGATTTACTTTTATAGTTTTATATAATAATATTTTATTTGAATAAATCCATACAAATACACGCTAATCATTTTTTCATAATATAATCGATAATAATGAAAGAGTGGATGCGTACGTATTTTCCAAAGGAAATGCTAACAATCAAGAATAACTCTACTTCTGTAAAGACTGGAATGCAAACTCAGATAAAAACATAAAATAAAATTATCAACATTTGGTTAAAAATAAATGGAATTTAGTATAAATCATGAAAAGGAGATCAGTATTCAATAGCATCCATAGGTACCCCGTGATTAAGGTAAGAACTATAACAAAATATTATATTAATATCTATTATGGTACCTATACCCTCAGACCCTCTTGGATCTTCTATACTCTATATAGTATATGAATATGATCTAATGGTCCCCTATAGCCTATGGGTACCTACACCAAACCTATACCTAACTATTTACTTTGTTATTAGTTTTTTTTTAATAATAATAATAAGTAAAAGTAATAAATATTTTATTTAGCAGTTTTGAAATTATTTACATGATAGGTATAATTATTATTATTTTTTGTTACGTTTCATCGTCTATCACTAATGATGTTTTGTTTTTTTGATAGACGTGAGTCTCAAAAATAAAAAATAAATTATTACTTATTATTGCGTTATAGTTTTAAAATACTTGGTAATATAATTTATGCCAACGCATAGAAAATATATGATTGAAGTAAGTGTACCCATTTCCCATGTTAAATATTATTAGTAATTTAGTAATAACATTCAATAATAACAATAAAAAAAATAACAAAAATTATTAGTTACGAATATTTTTCTTAAAATCGTTTATCGTTTTCTTTATTTTTTTCAAATTAAAAAAAAACATATTGATATAATTTTATTATATAAATTGTATGATTAATCACTGAAACAGTACGTAAAATCTACAGCTACCTTTATTTAATATTGCCGTAATCGCTTAATGATTATAATTTATAGCTACCATAAATATATAATTGAATCAAAAACTTAGAAACTAACATGCTAGCTTATTTCTATTTAATTATACTATTGAAATCTACAATTTATTATTGTTTATTGTTACATATTTCAATAATGTTACACGTACTAGTACAGTCGTAGGTACATTTGCAACACTATAAGTGACCACTGACCAGTAACCAGACAACCAGTAACCATCTAACTCAAGCACTTTGTACTAAGATAATTAACACGGATGATTGGGGCCGTTATATACTTGAAAATTTTAAACAAAATGGGGTTAAACAAATTCTCCTTTATAAGCTAGAAATTAACTATTACTCCTTTTAGGGTATGGTTCAAAGGAATATATAAGTATTTATTCAATACAATAGGTATAATTAGGCAAATACAATAACAAGATACTGGACGGAAGTACAAAAGAAATGCTTAGAGTAAAAACATAATACGCATTAATGCTGAATTGCATAAAAAAAGATTGATTAATTTAATGGTTCACTGACCATTCCTCACTTGATTCATTGAGTGTTCAGTGATTGTTTATACAACTCGGCGCATAAAAAATTATGAAATATGAGAAAGATCATCGAAAATCGAATGAATACATTTTTACCTATTTATTGATTAATAGTAGACAGGTACTTGAAACATGTAAATGTTATTATTAAATAATAATACCTTATTAAAATTACCTTATTAAAATACAAGTGTTTGATTCGTTTAAATGATTAGATAAACATTATACCTATTCAAATAATTATGTTTATACTAAAATGCTATTTAAGTCTTTTGATTACGAAATATTTTTACTAGTAATTATTTATGATTAAATATGAATTGATGATTATGACTTTTTGCATGTTTTCGCAAAGAGCTGGGGTCCGTATACCTTTTCAGACAGCTTTCCACTCGACAAGCGTATAGTTTTTCGATGAAGTGCGTTCGGGTGTGCTTGAATCGATCGCTCGTATTGGAGTATGCCTTGTTGCATCCGTTCACTGAACAAACGTAAGGTTTCTCACCTGTGCATATATATTTCAAACTTCAAATTTCACATTTTATATTGGTTACAAATTAAATTTATGTATTTATAAATACAATACACAAAATAAAGGAGATATAATCTTTCTTTTGGAAAGAAGTGCGTTTAAAAGTGTATACCTACTTGTTTTTAAGATGGAAATTACTAGTTAGCCTTCTAATGATGAAATTTAAGTATAGTGTCTATATCTTGAATTGTGTATAATTGAAAGGATGAGCCGCCGCCGCTTTAGGTGATGCGTAAATAAATTTATAATATTGTGAAATATGAACTTTTACAGTTTTGTTTACTGTGAATATATGGTTGTATCTTAAACAGCCAAACAGGGTGCACCAAGAATGCTCACCTTCTTTTTTATTCAATAGACAATAATGCAGTTATTTAAAATCTGATTTTTTGTATTATTTATAAAATTTCCTGTGGAGATATAAAATTCTGTTTTTCAAATGAGCACCCCCTCTTCAACTGTAAATTATTCAGCGGACATTTTGAGTAATTACTCAACTTTGTTGTGATTTATAAGATATAGGGTCTATGGTGATCTCTACATTTTAGTCATTACTCGTTAGTCGTTAACATTAATCTATCAGCATTAATAATTTGTAAAAATGGCCCAAGTATTACAAATACTAGTTCCAATATTATGTCTATTTTATAATTTTGTAAAACCATTTTTAAGAACAATTATAATTTTGAACTAAGTAGGTACCTACATCTAAATGTTTAAAAAAACTATCCGTTAAATACACAGTACCTAAAAAATGGGGGGTTCATTTGAAAAACAGAAGTTTGTATCGTCACGGGACATTTCTTGTTAATATGTATTTTACATTTTTACCTACCTATATAACAAACGAACAGATACGCTTACTTAGTTACCTACCTA
The DNA here is from genome assembly GCF_005508785.2 of Acyrthosiphon pisum. NCBI lineage: Eukaryota > Metazoa > Arthropoda > Insecta > Hemiptera > Aphididae > Acyrthosiphon > Acyrthosiphon pisum. The sequence continues at coordinate 61,894,216 of NC_042493.1, forward strand.
TTGGCTATAACCTAACTTATAATATAATTATGCATATTATATTGCAGGGGTGGCCTAACCGTGGCTCGCGTCATAGACTTTTGCGGCTCGCATCTTAACGTAACATTAGACGTAAATTAACGAAAGAGCCAAGATGTAAAAAAAAAAAAAAAAGGTCATATAATATATAATAATATGACCTTTTTTTTTACATCTTGGCTCTTCAATTTTTATTAATATATTTGGTGGCTCGCGAGTCTCTTCTCGCTGGCCACCCCTGTTATATTGGTTGGTATATATATCTATATTTTCAGCCCGTGTAAAGCTTTTACCGCATATGTAGCATTGATGCGGCTTGTCGTTTGTATGAGTGCGTATGTGGACTAATATCTTGTACCTTGAAAATAATTCTACTTAGGTACTATGCTGAAAGAATAACATTTTTGTGTAATGAATTTAAAAAAAAAAATCTACTTGGCGTTAAAAGCTCGGTCTCCTCTTGTACAACGTTTCCACTTGCAGTAGAATAACCTTTGGGATTCTGGAGCTATAATGGTTTATTACATGTTTTGGTAGTTCTGTTTTATTCATGTACAAATCACAATTTTCCTACCTAATGTGTTTAAAATATAATACATTTAATGATAATTGTTTGTATAATATATATTGTAATAATAAGTATAGGTACTATTACTATATATAATACTATAATGTATATGTTACTGTGCATGTCCGCAAATGGTGAGTGCTGACAATCACCAAGTATATGTCGACATACACCTACTAAATTGGTGAATGTTGAAAAATTAAAATAATATAGACATACACAACACGATTTTAGTTAATGTTAACATAAGTACGTATTCACAACTACTATATTACTATAGTCTATAGACAATAATATAAATTAGAAACAATATGTTGAATTATATTTCATTATTATTAAACAATATTATACTTATATTATTAATTTAAATTATGATTATTTTACCATACAAAAATTATGATTTAAAAAAAAAAACTAGGAAAAATATTTTACATAATTATTATTGCAACATGACAAACTGTCATGACATTTTGTACCACATAAAATGTGAACATTTCAAAAACCACACTTTTTTGTGGTGCACTTTGTTTTGCAATTACGCGTATATCCTTGCCCACCAATTGATGAATTTAATGCAGAAGCTCGTCTTAAGGAAATTTGTTGATCCTTTTGTACCTACATCAGTGATTAATATACAATTTTCTTTATATACTGAAAACTGGTTTCTGGTGTATAATTGAATTATAACACCATTTTTGATAGCTAGTTTATAAAAGCAATTATCTACTACATCCAAAATATTTTGGGTATCCGTTTTATTACGGTCAAAATGTTTTAGTTATTTTGCAAATCGTATACAAAATTTTATACCTATAACTACATTGAATGACAATGTCATATTAAATGTTAGCGAGGCAGCATAACATATCGGTTATCCAGATATAATAAGAGTACCTAGTTGGGTAAGATAACAGAACATTTTATCGAAATTATCAACTTGTACCTACCACGAATTAAGAGGATGTCAGTGCAATATAGTGCAATGTTTTCTCTCGCTGGCCCACGAACAACATAGACAAAACGCATTTGCGCAGAATCGTTTTTTCTATGTTTTTAAGTAATCTTAGAGTAAAATCACCTACTACAAAAAAGATAGAGAATAATATTTTTGGTGGAATGACATATCAATTT
>NC_042493.1:61895985-61897391 GCF_005508785.2 Acyrthosiphon pisum
AGTCGAATACAAAGTCAAATAACAATAAAATATAAAATCGATATGTCGTTCCCTCTAAAATATTATTTTCTATCTTTTTTGTAATGGGTGATTTTACTCTATGATTACTTAAAAACATAGAAAAAACTATTCTGCGCAAATGCGTTTTGTCTATTTTGCGCGTGGGTCAGATAGAGAAAACAAATAGTGCGCTGACATCCTTTTGAGATACATCTTAATTCGTAACTTGTACAATACGTCTTTACTGTATTGATAGGTACTAGAATACTAGATAGTATGATTCGATCATATTAAATAATATTAGCATCACCAACATTCACCAATATCGTTATATATAAAAGTCGACATTCACTAGTGAATGTATTACAAACAGTACAAACTTAATCAATTTGACATCATTCACCAACGACTTTGTTGTACGGTGACATTAACCGGTGACTGACAGCACTCACCAATTGCGGACAATCGACATATTGGTAACGGTTATTTCCACTCGTGGTTTCCCATCGGTTATCGCATCGATTGGTCATGTTATAATCGCGATTCATGATTACTGTGGTTGCTATAAAGAACATGAGTCGTGGGAATAGGCTTTAAGATTTAAACATTTCTTTTTTTTAATAAATAAAGTTGAGAATAATGGTAGGTAATAACAATTAAAAAGCTAAATTAAATATCTCAAACATTTTTAAGCCCACTAGTTTATGATACCAGAATGGAAGAATATAATTAGGCAGACAGTCTTAAGCCTTATAAAGAGTGAAGGGAAATGTCAAATTTTGTATCATCGGTTATTATTACTACTAATTCGAAAATTTAGACCTACGCAGGTTATGTACTCCTAAACACCTTATATAGGTATACGTTTTTAAATTTCTTTGAATAAAGTTCTCCATTGTTCGTGAATGTTTGCAAATGAGTTGTAGCCATATTTGATTTTAAGTAACAAGTGCCAGCTTATAAAACTTTTAATAATATGTACTTTCTTAGTTTTGTATATTTATTTTATTTTTTATGCTTTCTTAAAATAATGTTATTCGTAATCAATATGAATTAAAAATACACTCGGAATCTAATAAAATATGTTACAAAGAAATTGGTTTTTATTTTAACCAAATGCATCCTCCAACGACCTACGTGTATATAAACTGTCAAACTTAGGTAAAATACTTTTAAAAGTATTTCAAATACATATTTCGAATACTTAAAAAAAAGTATTCAGAATACTATGATGTACCCATTCGAATACTTTATGATAATAATATTCCTAAGTATTTGGTATATTTCACAAAAAGTATTCCAAATATTTTTCGAATAATTTTTCTTTAGTAGATTTAGATTTCAATAGCAAAAGAATTATTTTTTCAATTCTGTGTTTATTAATGAACATTATCATAATCTCAATA
>NC_042493.1:61899786-61900675 GCF_005508785.2 Acyrthosiphon pisum
ATAATTTTATTTTGTGATAGTTTCAACATTTAATTGCAGAATGCGGGGTATCCTGTTGACAGTCGGCGAATACGACGCTGATACGTAGACCGGGTAGACACGTAGTTAACCCGAAACGTTTATTAGTTATTACTAAGAACATTTAAAATATGAACATGAAATATCTAATAATTTAAGAATGAAAAATATATTTAGATATATTTATAAATTATAAATTATAATGTTTAAATATAAATTTACTATTTTGTAATCAGAATATATAAAATACCTAATTAACATTAATTATAATTTATAATATAAATATTTAAAAATTAAATTTTATCTAGATAAATTTATCTAGATGTTTTAATTATTTATCTTAGATAATAGCTTAGATAACATATTTCCCATTTATCTGTATAAGATAAAAGATAAAAATATACCTATCTAGATAATTTATCTAGATAAATTTATCTAGATAAAACACAACACTGCTAACAGACAATAATAATAATAATAATGCATCTCGTTTTGTTTATAACGTTTATACTTATATGTTAATAATATGTCATTGCCATATGGACTCAATGTGGTCTCCTAGCTGAGGGTCTTGTGTTAATATTATATTTTATATCTTGACAGGGGGTATATGCAATTATGTAAATCTATAACGCATACAGATGTCGCCATATTTGTCTTTCGTAAGGTGTGAAAAATACTATAAGCAATTTCATACCAAACAAGAAACATTTTGGCTAGCTACAACCTTTTAATTGACAGTTATCATTATGTATAATATTTCAATTAATGTTGAAAAATCCTACATGAATAAACTGTACGTCTATACTCTATGGCCTATATAGGTACCCATAAATATCAGATTCCATTCAGTGACTTTGTGCAAACTGCT
>NC_042493.1:61900725-61904003 GCF_005508785.2 Acyrthosiphon pisum
AAAAATTTGAACATAAATTCAAATTATTTATATTTATATTTATTTATATATTTAATCAACAACAACAACAGTAATAAAATTACAACAATTTTCGATATGATACAATTTGTGTTGATACCTAATCTCTATAAGCGATGCTTGTGGTGAGATTAGGGAGTCTATAATTAATTAATAATTTTTCTTATTACTAGTTTACATTAATATCTATTTCTATGAGATAATATAATTTTTAACATACATTTGTGCATTTAACGTTTATCCACTTATTACATATATTAATTATAATTATAATTCAGTCTCGTCGTGAATTTGCATGTATTGTTTATTTATTTTATATTTAAATAGTTTATTATTATTAATAGTCTTAATATTATTCGGTAATCTATTAAATAATTCAATTCCTCTATTTATGTAAAACATTTTCATTAAAGTAGTATTACATTTAAGTAATTTGAGATTATTATTACATTCATATCTTGTATTATATACTTTGAATATTTCATAGTCTTTTTTACTTGCATGTATTTTTATTGTTGATAATTTATTATATAATTTATTTATAGGTAATATTTTAAGTTTTTTAAATAAGGTTTCCGTATTATCAGTATCTGAATAATAATTTCTCATAATTATTCTAACTAAAATTCTATGTGTTATCATTAGTGGTTCTAATGCGTTTTTATAAGCTGAGCCCCATATTGTTATACCATATGTTATTATAGATTGTGCTAGTGCAAAATATATCATTCTTAGATTATTTATATCTAGAATATTTCTAAGCTCTTTAAAAATGTAGAAACATTTTCTTAATCGTATTATTATCATGTTTATATGTTTAGTCCATTTTATATGCTCATTGAAAATTACACCTAAATATTTCGCATCAGATGCCCTACTAATGTCAATACAATTTGAAAGACATATTACTTTATGCTTTTCTTTACAATTAGACTTGTGTAATTTTATTGATATGTGTTCTGGTTTATTAGTTTTAGATATACAGAAAGGAATAAAAACAGATTTACTTTTATTTAACATTAAACTATTAACTCGAATAAGTTAGCTCACATCTTGATTAGGTTAATTGTCATTATCGAAATTGTTTCAATCTTTTATTTGCAAATTATTTTGACCGTTAGGAAAACTACTAAGTTGACTTTTCAAAGTAACTACACTAAATTGTCAATAGATTTGTACATAAGACTTTTCAAAGACATGTTTATTTTATAGAAAAAAGAACATTATTGTAAAACATAATTCGCTCAAATGTAAAATGTACATAATAATATAATAAGATGTAATGATGCACAAATGACCTATTTGATAGGTAACTAGTATCTACTTATCCACAAATTTAATATTAAAATATTGTTAGATTATCTAGTCACCTATACGGTATTACGGTGTACGGTACCTATAGGTATAGCAGTATAAGCAATAGGTACCTCCTACATTATTGTCTTAATGTGTTTTTTTGCAAGTAAATATACAATTAATTTTGTACATTTTATAAACTAGGACTGCAATGCGGTTCGCTGATTGCAAGAAATTGAGCTGAGCGAGTTAAACACACCGAAGCTTATTGAACTTGTTTTTTGAATGACATTGATTACATGTTTCTACGGAAAAAAATTAAGGCATTAAAATTTAGTTTTTCGGTGATTATTCATCGATGGTAGGTAGGACATCAATCAAAACCACTTGTTGGCACTCAGCGATGTCCACACTATCACCGTGCCAATTTTTGTCGAGATCGGTTAATCCGTTGCAAAGAAGTATGCCGTTTAGTAAACGGCTATCCCGCGTAAAAGAGTTTCGCCTCGCTCAGCTCAATTATAGTTTTTAAAAATAATGTGTTGTATTACCTCCTATGCACAGACCAGATTATCATCGAAGGGCTATTTTCGCTTATACTAAAGATGTACATGCCATCCATTGAAACACCAATATCGATAATCTAAAAAACAAAAATATGTATACCGAAGCGAATGGTTTATAATTATTTTAAATTTTACAAGATAAAATTAATCATATAGGTACAATATAACGAAACGAATAAACGACTTATCCAAAAAAAAATATTTTCATATTATAATAGTTTGTATAATATAATATAGGACAGTTACTGTCCTTTACAAGTTATTTTTCTCAAAGCTACTACATTGTTGCTTACTGCCTTTTGGCTTAGGAGGGCAGAGTACCTATACATTATAGTTCACTCGATCCACTTGCGGAGTCTATCTTAGTTACTATTTTTTATCACCTACAACGATTCGTCTCAATATATATATATTATAATTTATAAGTAAACGAATCTACGATTATAATATGAGCCAACTGACTTTTTTTCCGGAACCGAGCACTGCCGCGTTCTTGTACGGGTTTCCATCGATGGGCTGTCGTATAATGCCAATATCTGTGTCATTGCAAAAAAATATATCATTGTTGAACTTGGGAGACTCCTGGAAATATATTATATATTTTTTAACATGTCTAGTGTTTGCAGTTATCGAACACAAAATTGACGATCGCCATATGTGACATGCCCATATTGGATAAATGTTGGTGGTAGAATAATATATTATTAACATTAACTCAATCAGTTTAACTTTCGAAAAGTTTGATTGGAATTTGGGATCGATAGATATAGGTATTATATTTATATGAATTTTTCTAAGCTCTTTTCTTTTATAAAGTTAATACTTTTAGATTCTGAGTGGAACGATGAATGTATTGATTTTACAATGATGTGTGTTTTTTTTAAAATTTAAAATTTAAAATTTTTTTTTGTGTCTGTGTACACGATAAGTAGTCGAAATAATGCTTCGATTTTCAACTTCAGTGTCTTGTTCGATTGGAAAGTGAATATCGTTTGCGCATTGGGGAGGTCAAAATTCCCAGTAATTTTCAAAAGCACCAAGAAAAACCAAAGAAAAATTAAGGAAAAGCGGGAATTTTTACGCAAAATCTATTTTTCACAAAATTGAATTTGGTTTTTGGTGTAACTTTAAAAAAAATGACCGTAGATACATGAAAATTTTACTGAATGTTTATATAAGCAATTCCTATACACCATACAATTTTGAAAATATTTTGACTCTTTTTGAGCTGTTTACGGACATTTTCAGTTTTTAATTTGTTTAGTTTTTTTTTCTATAAATATCAATAAAGTTTTATCTGTTGGGCCAAAAAGTGTAAAAATTTAATACTAAGCTCCTGATATATTGTTACAATATCAGTTGAAAAATATTAAAAATACATAGGCCCAATTTTTTTTT
>NC_042493.1:61904053-61930697 GCF_005508785.2 Acyrthosiphon pisum
AAATAGTTCATACTGTAACTAAAAAATATTATGAACACAGTTATTTTTTACAGACATTTAAATTCAAATTTGGACGAAATTACATATTAAAATCAATATTAGCGATCTTGGTTTTTGTGTAATTTAAAAATATTATTCGGTGATATATGAAACTGAAAAATCAAAAGATCAAAATATTATGGCCTATCCGTACAATCTAACATAGTATAAGGAATAAGAAGCATGCTAAATGATAATTGATAAGACTGTTTTTCAGAAGAAAAATGTAGGAAAATTAAATTCCACATAATTTAATAGCATAGATATTAGATATTTATATAATTATATGTCTTAAACCTAGACTGACATACCGTCTTCGCTCAGAATCGTTTTTCTTATACAATGATATTTTATCATTGAATTCAAATTTAATACCATCCATTATACAGTGACCCACTTGTAACCTACAGTACAGCAGAGCGACATCCACTTACCCACCTTTTTTATAATTGGACTCGTACATAATATTTTACACGTGGAATGGACTTTTAAGAAAATCTGCCAGTATGATAGTGAAAAAATAAAAATAAATGTATCATAATATTATAATATTAGTAAATATTCAAATTGGTGAAAGTAAAATTTTTACGAAGTACTAATAAATTGTAATATTTGAATGAAATAAGATTTCATAGGAATAATACCTACAATCTACATGGTATAGGATAAGGTTAAATTGCACACTTTAAATTGAAAAATAAATATAATATTATGCAGTTAAATATAACCTTTAAAATACCATGAAATATTTGAAAATATATGAGCAAACTACGATCGATTAATGAGTGTCAAAATATTGAGAAATTAATACAATTTTATGACGGTAGATGCCTTATATAGAGTATTCGATGAGATTTAAGTGACGATAAAACGAATGGAATACAAGAAACCTACATGGAATATAGTAGGTATTTATACAAAATATGAAAAAACCTCTTCATCACTTGATAAAGTGATGATTGATTCTGTAAATTAAATAAACATTTAAAAAAAGGTGGGTAATTGGATGTCGCTCTGCTGTACAGTAGGTTACAAGTGGGTCACTGTATAATGGATAGTATTAAATTTGAATTCAATGATATAATATCACTGTATAAGAAAAACGATTCTGAGCGGAGACGGTTTGTCAGTCTAGGTATTAGACATACCTATTATAGGTATACTTATCTATAGTATTAAAAAAAAAAATTGACCTAGGTATAATAGGTATCAATAATAAATTTCAAATTAATCATATCACAATATCCATTAGGTAACGCGCTATACATCAACAACAAACCGTGGTACTATCATAGATATATAATAGTATGTTTTAGAAGTTTCAAGTACTCACAAATAATATTATACAATCACAACAAAATAACTAAAATAGTTATTCCAGGTTTTTTAATATGTAATTTCGTCCAAATTTGAAATTAAAATGACTATAAAAATAAACTGTGCTTATGTATTTTTTAGAATTTTTGGTAACAGAATTAAATATTTACGTGGAATCTTGTTTTAAATTTTCAATTCTTAGATATAAAAGTTGACCATTTTATAAATTTTTAACTACAAAATAATTATTGAATCTTAAATTTGATAAATTTTGTCAAAATTCGATCTTTAAATGCTTATAAAAAAAAATTGTGCCTATGTATTTTTAATATTTTTCAACTGCTATTGTAATAATATATCAGGAGCCTTGCATTAAATGTTCACGCTTTTTTACCCAACAAACAAAATTTTATTGATATTTATAGAAAAAAAAAATAAATTGAAAACTGAGAATGTCCGTAAACAGCTCAAAAAATTCAAAATATTTTCTAAATTTTATGGTGTATAATAAATGAAAATATTAACATTCAGTGAAATTTTCAAATATCTACAGCCATTCGTTTTTAATTACAATTAAATAAGAAAATCGTCACATGAGGAATCGAGCGAATATAAAATGTTGTAAAAATATAAATTTCAAACGCTCATAAAAATTTAATCTGACTTTTTTGTAGACATTTTTTTTTTGATAAAGATAGACAAATATTATGAGGAATCTTGTATTACATTTTCAAATCTTAGATTTAAAAATAAAAATTTTTACGAATTATTAACCTAAAATGATTTGCTAATTTTCGTGATTTTTACATTTTTTGTCAATTTTTTAACTTTAAATCCTAATAAAAAAAAACTGTGACTAAGGATTTTTAATTTTTTTTAAATATCATTGTAATAATATAGTAGGAGCCTTGTATTACATTTTCAAGTATTTTTACTCAACAAATAAAGTTTTATTGACATTCATAGAAAAAAAAACTAATAATATTGGAAACTAAATACGTTCCTAAACAGTTCAAAACAAATCAAAATATTTTCAAAATTTTATCATGTATAGAAAATGGAAATATAAACAACCAGTGAAAATGTCATGTATCTACAGTCATTCGTTTTAAAGTTACACCAAAAACCCAAAATCAATTTTCTCGAAAACAGATTTTGCTTAAAAATTCCCGTTTTTCCTTAATTTTTCTTTTGTTTTTCACGGCGCTTTTTAAAACTATTGGAAACATTTTACTTTTGACCCTCCAAAGTACCAACTAGATTCACTTTCTAGGGTACTGTTAAAGAAAATCCAAGCACTTTTACTGTCCTAAAAGGTGATGACAGACACAAAAAAAAAACACACATCATTGTAAAATCAATATATTCATCGTTCCACTCAGAATCTAAAACCGCACACTTAAACTTTTATTTTATTTTGTGTTCTATACATATTTCATATATTCTATACCTATATAGTTATCGGCTTGTCCTATTATATATATGAGTTTTAATATTGTTCTTCATTAAGTATAATAATTAATATTTACTTTCATTACTCGAATCGGACTTTCAAGATTGACTCCTTGAGTGGTACAGATGCACCGATTGTTGTCCCACAAGGATAAACGCAACTATAATACATAAAATCGTATGAAAATAAATGACAAAAAAATAATATGTAACAAACAGCCAATAGGTATGTAAAGTGCTGTGTAAGTTACATCATTTCCGCTAATCATAAAATTGAATTCCTGCTTATTGATTGTCGATTTCATCATGCATTGTGGTTCGTTAAATGATTCTGTTTTCATGGTTTTTACAATTTTGGGGGGCTCTTTGTCTTTTCTATAAAAAATTCAAAACGATCACTGGTGGAACTGATATTAATATCGATATACTACGTAGGTAATAACGCATTAACAATATTATGTAATTTATATTACAATCGGGCTATAAGCTCGTTTAAAACGCACAACTATTGAAATGGTTGATTATATTTTTGCAAAAGTGTAGGTATGCTCCATGATTACGTTTTATCAAATTCTAATGCAATGATTTTGTGATCCGCCCCGACGCTGTAAATCATTAGACTGGTACTGTACTCCGACAGTAAAATACTTCGAATTAACTTATTGTGGGCTTCGAAACACCCGTAGTATTTAACTTTGAATTTGTTCGATTTCTGCAGCTGTATCATGCCGTACATGTATATGCCAAACGAATTGTCCTGCATCATAATATGTTTGAAAATCAGAAAATGTGATGCATGAAAATTGCAGTACGTAATGAAATGTATGTATGTCGTTGTGTGTGGCGTATCTACATGTTAGACCAGCGTTTCTCAACCTGGGGGTCAAGCATATGAAGATTTAAAACAATACAATTATTAGGAATCTCAATAATAAATAAACATACAACACTAATCCTATATAATGACTAAATTCTACAACTATATAAGAATAAGTTTAACAAATTGTATTAAGCTAAGGGTAGACATGGAATTTCAGGCCGCCAACAACAACAAAGCCATTATTAGTATATTAATTTAAGAATGATTGTTATTATTTGAAAATTTGCTATACATAATACTATAGTAGGTGTATCGAATATATGGTAAAACAAATATAGGGTATAACAGTTAAAAAAATTTCGATATCTGTGCTTTATGTTTCACACGAATCGATTAGGTACTAGTATTTATTTTTAATGCTAATCTATAATTTCTAAGGTTTTTAAAATAAAATATTTATTTTGAGGTGGTCAAAACAAAAATGTTGATAAACACTTAAGATAAAATTGCGTATAAGCGTTAGCCAATAGGTTAGGTATACGTCATAATATTATTATGACGTTGATCAAACGCTATCTAAATAGGTATATTAAATTGCATCATAAAGCAATGTTCTTCCTTCGAAGTCTTATTATTATTATCTTTCTCCTTCTTATTTATACATTATTATACTCTACGCGGTAGATCGCGGACCGTGCGTGGTGCGTACGCAAGTATATAAGTTAACTCTAAACTTTAAAGTATCAAAGGTATACAATAAATTAATACAAAATCCTAACCTAACCTAACCGTTGATACTACAATCCGATTAATAAAATAAAAACAAACACTTGTATGTTATTGATAAAGAAGAAAAAAATTAAAATAAGAAAAAAAGCAATGTAAAACCAATAGCAACCGTTTAAAAACAAAAATTTCTAAAAAATACAAAGCAAAAAATTTGTCCACAGAAATCGGTTCGAACTTGAGACCCTTGTTTACATCTCTTATTTGAGAATCCCTCTGGGTTGGACCTATTATTTACATTTTTTAGCGATAAAATGTAGCCTATCTTCTTCCCCAAGGTCTAATCTATCTCCGTATCAAATTCCATCGCAACCAGATTAACGGTTTAGGATTGCATAAAGGACACAGGTACAAACATTGTTCGTCTTTTATATAATTATATATATATATAGATTATATAATTTATATACAGGGCTATTCACCAAGCATGCTTACTCCCTTTTTCTGTTTTCAAGTTATTTAAAATATGATTTTTCAAAATTTTTAAATATACTTTAGGCCATATTTTCAAACTCTAGAAATTTGTTGTACTACTTAAGGGGTGTCCTGTAAAGATACAAACTTCTAATTTTCAAATGAAAACCCACACCCCTTTTCTACTTTAAATTATTTAGCGGATCATTTTTCTAAACATTTTGACGTATTAGAATCAAAATATTATCTAGTAGTTTTTTGTGGTAGGTAGATGCTTCTCCCCAAATTACAATTCATATTATAAATTTTATAATATGACATTTTACAGAGTATAATGTATATTGTATTATATAGAAAAATCGCATAAGTAACACTTACGGTGTAAACCACATACTTCGAAGAATCGCTAAACGTTATGTGTTGAACTGGTGATTTGTTCCAATTGAACGATTTGTTTTTCATTGGAGTTAAGGTATAAGGGTCTACAAACTGAAACAATCCATCCGAGCGACCGTAACAAAGATAATTTCCTGAAAAATGAGAAACTTAATCGTGTAAAAAATCATGCAATTATACTATAGTTGATTTTTGGTTTGTCCCATTCAAATATTCAATTATAGGTACATGCCATTTGTGGAATATTTGATGCAGGTGACCTGATGGTCTTCTTTAATCTTCCGGTCTCCGATCATGCTAATGATAGTTTTTTTCTTTTGATAGTCAAACATAATGAGCCCGCCAATTGAATTGCCCATTATTATATTTCTGTTACAGTATTGAAAATATCGTTATAAAATATACCTAGTACAGTATTTGTACAGTATTTGAAATTTAACCTACACAGCAAAAATTCGACCTCTTACCGGGTGGGGTGTACTGCCAATGCCGTGATAAATTCTACTTCACACTGATCAAATATATAATCAGAACTTTTGTTGGAAATATCAATTTTAAAAATTCTGCAGTTTCTCGTGCCTAATGTAGACACATATACAAATGCGCAGGTTTAATAAGAAATCATCTCCTCCGATTGATTAACAGATTCGATCGTAGGTAAATATAGGTACTTATAAGAAATGGACTGGATTTAAAATCTTGGCCGGTGGAGAAATCGGCACCGATTTCGGGGCTGCTGTCGCACTCAAGCACAAAGTCGTCAACGAGCAGGGTTTTATCTACTAAGTCTTTTTCTGTTTTTTCGTGCGTACTCGAATTTCCTCTCCCTGTAGGTTAACAGTATAGGTATTCTAATATAATATTCAGTTAACATATTATCATAATAATATGTTATAATGCCAATTAATTTTAATACCATTTTCTATATACATTTTATTGTTAAGCATTGAAATGGAAGTAATGGGATCGCCAACAAACACGTTCAAATGGTACAGTACACGCAATGATTTATCGTAAAAGATAACATCACCGTTCGTATTGCCTGTTATTATATGACTGGAAAAACGTATATTAATATAAAAAATAATCAAACATTATAATAGTGGTAAATACGTTTGGATACAAATTATAGTAGTAATAGAATGCTCATCCAATTTGACGCGTTTTAAATATTGCTTGTTGTTCGTTATCGGTTCATCTTTAACTGTCGAAGCATTATAATTGTTATCATCCCATACAGTTACCCAACCTAATAGCGATCGAATAAAAATTATTATGTACTGACATATTAATTCGAGATACCTAACCACAATACCACATATTAAATCAAAACAATTTTTATAGTGGTATACCTTTTGTAGTCGCTGATACAACTTGGCGGGTGCTTGTTAAATACGCCGACTGTGTATTAATATATTTTTTCTGTATTGCATCTTGGGTCGGAACATTGATTATTATTTTATTCACATTGTCTAAATTTGTTGTTGGAATTTTTTTTTTTTTTTTAATATTTTTATCCATTCTCTCCAGAGTCATAAAAAATACAAGCTTTTCAGTAGTCAGACAGTAGAAGTTTGTATTATCGTAGCAACATGCTAGATGCACGATTGTATCAATACTGTTGTCGAGTTTTGTTGAACCTATTTGTCAATTAATGTGTTTTGATGAAGAACATAATATACATGGTGATCGTGGTGATTCACCATGCATGCTCACCCTCATTTTTTCCTTTAATAATGAATTTATTCAAATTCTGCTTTTTGGAATTTTTAAATACACCTACTCAAAGACCATATTTTCAAATAAATGCATTTTTTTTTTACTACTTAAGGACTGTCCTGTGGCGATACAAACTGTATTGAAGAAAAAAAGAGGGTGAGCATGATTGTTGGATCACTCTGTGTAATATTTATTTGTTTAACGTGTACACTATTACACTCGTATACACATCGCTTCTAGTTACTACCAGTCTTGTAAAGTATTCGAATACTTGTATTTAAATACTTTTTGAAGTATTTATATGGTATTCTAAATACAATTTTTTTTTAATGATTTTCAAGTATTTTGAACACTTTTTAAAAGTATTTTTTAACAACATTTAAATACTTGTATTAAAATACCATAAAGTCCGTTTTATTAATTTTAATTTATTATTTTTTCACAAAAAAATTTACATCAATAAAAGTAATATTGTTTTTGTTGAAAACTAATATTATGTTTTTGTATATTAATAAAGCAGGTAATAACAATATTTAAAATTTAAAAAAATACCACATCAAATTTTATATGATTTCCATATTGGATTTTTTTAAGAAAATTGAAAATCTAATAATTTTAAAATAGTTCCATATTAATAGTTAATACTACTCTTTAGATTATTTTTTTTCATTAAAATTTAATCAATACTAGTTGCAATATATCTGAATGCAGAATGAAATATGTGAACATGTATATATCTCTGAATAGTCAGACATGTTATAATAGTTGTTAAAATCTATGATAAGAAGTAACATAATAGGTACCTATATTGGTGTACAATATATATATATATTATATAGCATAAAATTAAAAAAAATACTAGTATTTGTATTAAAATACTTTGTAAGTATTCGTAAAATATTTTTTATAATAGTATTATAAAAGTATTTTTAATACTTTTTCAAAAGTATTTTTTACAAGACTGGTTGCTACGTACAAGCCGATTCTTCTTTGCCCGATGTCCATTCCCACACGTCAATCGTCTGTTCACCGTTGGTATCTGCAACCGACACTGTAATCACATATTGTGAATCTACGCTGAACTTTACAATGGAGATTCCCATTTCAAATGGTGATAATACAGAATAGACTGGAGTCCTCAAAAAAAAAAAAAATAATAATTATAATAATGAATACCACATAATGCTATTATTATGTTGATAATCTGCTGTTGAGTAAGTCACGAATCACAATGTCACATAAGTAATAATATAATATTATTACTACACCCACATGACATTGTTGTGTCTTGGTCTTACAAATGTAAAACATAGTAACAACTAAATTGTGCGGGAAATAATCTAGAAGGCTACAGTCATAACTAAGAAACAAAATGTTCACTACATTAAAATGAGAATTTTGGCTGTGAAATACCGTTTTATTTTTGGATATTGGAACTACAAAAATAGTTATTTAAATTTGAAAAATATAAGAATAATGGATTTTGAAACAATAAAAACTTTTTTCGTATACCTAAGTGATATCAAAAAAATAAAAACGATATTTCATAGATAATGTTCTCAATTATATTGTATATCAATTTGGAGTCTTAACTATCACTACAGCCTGAGTGGTTCTATCCCAAGTAAAACAGTGTTTGCTATGTTATACATTTGTAAGACGAAGACAACAAATGCGGGTGTAGCGTCCCCTTAAACAACGGTAGAAGCTATACTCCTTTTCAAAAGAGAATATACCGGTCGGCGACCAATTTATGTTCGGCGGCGTGCATTCCCCACTAATTTCCCATTTTTAACGTGATCACGTGATTCTCGACGCACCAATCGAGTCATTCGACATGCGCGAACGCGGTATATTTTCTTTTGAAATGGAGTGTAGGTCGATAATATAACATGCTGTACCTGTCGCGGGCCGTGATGCTAATTCATACAATTTATAGTATAAATAGTACAATATTTATTGTTAGTAGTATCAATTACTATAAATATTAATATTAAATGTCTATTAAATTATTGTAAATATTTATTTACAATAGTTTCGTGACAAATCATTTTAACTGTTAAATCATTATACCTAAGTAAAACATTCCAAACTATTAACATTGTATCGTTATCGCCTTTGTCAACTGTAACCAACCAACGACTGTCCGGATTGACATCAAAACTACTAATATAGTTGCGCTGAAGTCCAACAAATACAAATAAATGATAATAATTAGTAAACATAAGACATGGATGCAGACATACAGGGAGACCTGGGTAAGTTGACGAATCTAAAGTTCAATGTATTATTAAAATATAATACCTTTATTTAAATCTGTAAATTTTACACACATAGATAAAGGAACTTTTCAAGACTGTTCTAAAATAAAAGTTAAACTTGATAATTATTTTAAGCTGGTTGAAAAAATAATTTGCAATTCGTCATCTTACCCATATGACGGGGTAAGTTGACATTTTTCCGGGTAAGTTGACGTCACATAATTTATGTTATAATTTAATGAGTAAATATACTTTTCGTAAAGTTCAGTGCATTTATTTAAAAATTCAAAAATTCAAAAAGTCTTAAAATCTTAAAAGAAAAGAAAAGAAATAATTTTTTTTAAATATCGCCTCAATGTTGGTTCTGGTATACCAACATTTTTTGGCAGATTTATTCCATGAAGGTTTTTCATCGGTGTTGTGGTCATTTATAGCTAATCTAATTATTTCTGTGTCTCACAATGGTACAGTTTTTCGTTTATAATTTCTTGGCATTGTATCTATGACCATGGGCGCAATTTGGGGGGGGGGGGCTTCATCAACTTGACCCGATAGATAATATTTTTTACTCAGGATAATATTTTTGTTCTTTTAACTTGCGTAATAGACATCAAGTATTCATAAAAATAAAGCTTACACTAACTTTGTTGATTTAAAATAATATATAATAGATTTCACTTATCTTTTTTTGAAAAAACGTTATTTCCAAAACACAGAAAGTTAAAGTGTGTATGGTGATAACAGAAAATTGTAAATAAAAACACATGGGATTTATCAAGATGATTTATTATCAGTAAAATAGTTGTTCCTAACATCATTCCTTACATTTCTTGTAAAATATCAGACGTTGATATAATATACTATCAGTTATTATCAATTCGTCATCTTACCCAGCTCGCCAACTTACCCTGGTCTCCCCTATGCTATATAGGTATTAAGTACCTATTATATTTAATTTATTAAAAATCAGAACATTATAATTTAGAATACATACTTACTTCAAAAATTTATTTATTTTTAATCAATAACCATAGCCTTAAATATTTAACGGGGGGGGGGGGGGGGGCTAAAATTTCGATCGTTTTCAGGTATTATAAGGATGTTGGAGAGCTAACGCGATTTTAGTACAAAAACTTGCCTTCAAGAAAAAACTCTCATGCTTTGTGAAATAGTCAGATTTTTATAATTTTTTTTCATTTAAAAGATGAAGACTTTATTTTAAAATCTCTATTTTCAAAAATTGTAATAAATGTCAATATTGTATATTATGTATTAATTTTATATTGTTAAAATGGTCTGATTTAACTTTTACGTAACAGATACGACAATTATGTTGTATGAACGCCTCAACACGTATAGTAACGTAGATAACTATAAACTGAGTACATTTTTACTCCCTTATTAATTGCGGCTCCGCCAGATTAATGAATAAAAACGAAATACAGAATTGTATATTATACAATAATATGGTAGTAAGCTATGTAAAATGTTAATTTCAATGTTAAATTATTCATACCTATGTCAAAGTGCTCGACAGAGTGAAAAAAAAATGTAGGTATAATATATTTACATGGCCAGTCAACATGGTCATCGTATTGTTTTCTTTATTTAAGGTATCGTACTCCAATATAATACCAATTTGGTCACTAACAAAAAACATCTGTGGCTTAATTTCGTTCAAGTCTTCGACAAAGATACTTTTCAATCCGATTTTACAGTTCCATCCAAAAGACCATACAGGCCTCTATTTAAAATAACATGTACAAATATATATATACTTATTTAACTGATGAAGCTGTACAATACTTGTTAAATTAAGAGTATTAACTTTATCATTAAATCCTAGATGCCCCACAGCAGTCTAGCATCAGAAACACGAAGAAATACGTGTTTTATTATATTACACATTACTATTATTTTTTTTTTACTTTTTTACACGAAATTTAATCAGCAGTGACAATAATTTACTCAGTTCATCAAAATTTTAAATGATTCTAAGAAAATACTAATTTCTTAAGATTCGTTTTTTCATAAAAAAAAATATGATGTGTAATGGCTAATGAGCATTAAATAATACTAATTATTAGTTTTATTTTATTATTATAAATATGTATTGAACTTAAAGTTATATGTTTTAAGTTTTTTGTGTCTATCATTACCTTTAAGAGCAGTAAAAACACCTGGACTTTCAACTTCAGCATTTTTTCTAAAAGAAAAATGAAGCTAATTGGTAGATACATTGGGTCGTAAAAAGTGTAAAATTCCCAAAAGTTTTCAAAAACTTTGTGAAAAACAATAAACCCGATTGAGGAAAACCCGCGAGTTTTTAGTTGTGTTAGGTAGTTGAAAAAAAAAATTAATAAGCTGATGTAGGTAAGTTTCAGGTTTTTTGTTAGCTAGGTTAAAAAAATAGTACTTTTTAAAAATAGAAATAAAATTTTAAAAAAGCGGGTAAGTAGATGTCACTCTGCTGAACAGTAGGTTACAAATGGGTAAATTTATAATGGATTGTATTAAACTTGGGTTCAATGATATAATATTATTGTATAAGAAAACCGATTCTGAGTCTGGATATTTTATATTTTAATTATTTATTATATCTTGTTAGTTGAATTAATATTATAATATTATTATTTTTCATTCGTTGCTATGGTGATGAACAAAGCATTAGAAATTAAAATCCCATTTTTAGCGGTTTTTTGTAATGGGTATTTGTCGGTAGTTTTTCCCGTGGCATTAAATAACTAAAATACTAAAAATATTATTGATAAAAAGGTGTGATTATTTTTATAATCGTCTAAAGTTTGACAATATTCATCAAGATCACAAAACTTGCAAATTATTTTGTAATTTTCAATATTTATAGCTAAGAATTGAAAATTTAAAACAAGGCTTTTCATAAGTAGTTTATACTTCAACTGAAAATCTAAAAATATATAAATATATAATAAATATAAACACAGTTTTTTCTATAGATATTTTAAGTTTAAATTTTGACGAAATTAGATATTTGAACGAAGAACAACAACAGTAGTCATTTAAAATTTATTTTGCGAGGGCACTAGCAACTTTTAAAGTATAATATAATATACTTAATATTATTAAGTATTATATTTTATACACGCAATGACATTTGCAAAAATGTATTTATCCTTCTGTATAACTAATGTCTAATAGTAAAATAAATTAATTTAATAGCAGTAGTACCTATCATGGGTCTTCTCTCAGAATCGTTTTTCTTATACAATGACATTATATTTATATTATACCTACCAATTATTTGACCCATATAACACATATTGGCTATTATATAGCAGAGCGTTAACTGCTTGACCAAATTTTTTTTGTTTAAATATATTATGTATCAAGTTAAATTAAATATCGATTTTCTTTTTTAAAAATTCATAAGCTGATTAGAATGGGTAATGAGTAAAAAAAATTATCCTGTATAATTATAAATTTTAATAAGTATGAACGCGAATAGACTTTCGTAATATTAATGATACCTACTATATTATGATTAATATTACAATGTTTACTTACTAATGGGGTATCAAAGTTGTTTTCAAACTTAGCAGTTTTTCCGGGATTTCTAATAATCTGAAATCGTGATTGGTTATTATTAATCATTGGCGTTTTGTCTTTTGTTATGTTCATCTTGTAGAAAAAATTATAAGCTCATACAATTTCACGTTACTAAATTATCTATATTAGTTCAAATATGTTTTTTTCAATAGGAATATTACAACGTTCCTAGGAAACATTATAATATTATGTAAAATACTATTGGCGGCAATACGGCTGGTTAATTAAAAAATATATGAATTTAATTAATTTAATGGGTGTTTACAGATTCTTTTAACCGTTTTAGGTTGCTATAGGGCGGCTGACGTAAAAATTTCGTCTTGACTCTCGAAAATCAAGTATTTTTTTTTCTATAAATTATATGGTTTAATGGTTACCATTGATTACAGAAAAAAAAACTTAGGTACCTAACAGCAGAACTACCTTACGTTGCTTTGGGATTAAATTCACATAGAAAAAAAGGGATAGGCAAGTAGTTAACCGCTCTGCTATACAGTAGGTGTTAAGTGCTCCTCATCGTTGAGTAATATTGCTAGCAGTTTATTTTACTATATTAGTGTTTGGGATTACGTTAGATTGATGAAATTAAATATAATATTTTAATTCCAAAAATATTTATAATAATATATAATACCTATATTCAGGTATATTAATTATTATTGTTATTAGTTTTCGACTCGATATTGCCTTACCTGTATAACGTTTTGAATAACAAGTTGAATGGTATAAACAGCTAAAAATTAATCTAAATGTTTTAAAAGGTGAAAATGTCATTGCAGTATACAATTATACAAATAGATATAATAAACAATAATACACCTAAAAGTATCAAGTCTACACGAATACATTTTTTGAATTACAACAATAATATATAATTTAGATATTTTGGTTTCTGAAAAAGCTACGTACGAGGAACCAGTGGCGTATTTAGTATTTTTTGTAGGGGGCGGGTGAAAAGTTTTTGTTTTTTTTTACAACATTTGTCAACATTTTAACTTCAAATACTTATGAAAAAATCGTACATTGTATATAAATACTTTTATTGTCACACCTGCACACCAAAGTTAAGTTTACGATGACATTTGAAGCATTGGAAAGCGACCTTTTTCAGTCCAGTGGGTGGTAAAGAGGAAATCCCCAAAAGTTCCAGGCGGTAAAATGGAAATCCACAAAAGTACTGAGCTGACATAGTTGAGACTACGGTCTCCTACAAAACCTTATGGATACATCTTATATTCATACTATAATCGCCTTGCATCACGCATGAACATTTTTTTTTCATGAAATTGTTTTACCTTTGCCATGATTACATTTTTGTTCATTAAACACTTCTATTCATATATAAAATTTAAAAACATAATAAAGAATTTCTCATATTAAGTTTTTCTACCTTCAAACAAAATACAAACCTTACCAGAAAGTCAAACTAAATTTTTACTAAGGTTTGAAACTTAAACTTATTCTCATCGGTCATTATTTTGTTAAAACATATATGCGTAGATACTTTAAATTTTCACCAAATGTTTATTTTATAATTGTTTAGATGATAGAATATTCAAAATATTTTAACTCATTTTGAGCTATTTATAGACATTTCAATTTTCAATTTTCTTTAGTTTTTTTTCTCATCTCCCCCGATGTGTGTGTGTGTGTGTGAGTGCCACTGTTGTTGTGAGCATATCATTATTAGAGTAAAACATATATTTAAATATTTTAAGATTTTGAGGGAGCTTAACAATTTTTTGAACATCGAAGAATATATTATTTTAAAATAACATATTATTATAATTAAATGACAACATGGTATGACTAAATTACCTGTCAGTGGTTACCTCGGAAGTTCCTAATTGTATAAAACCAACGGCTAAACCATCAGACGGTATCTAAATTGATAAAATATTATGAAATAGATGAAATATCATTCTGTTGTACAGTCAAAAACTTAAGTTTGTATAAAATAAATAATAATTAATAATATATATGATAACATAACATAATATAATAATATATAATAATTAATAATATTAAAAATAATAATGACAAAATATTATTCTGTTACACAGTCAAAAACTTAAGTTTGAATAAAATAAATTTAATAAATAGTTTTAATAAAGTAGTTAATAATGAGGAAATATCATTCTGTTAAAATAAATGTTTTAATAAATAGTTTTAATAAATTAGTTGATAACATTAAAAAATATAAAATTTAAAATTAAAAAATATTTTAAGTTTATGTCCGTGGTTTAAATTTATTTGCCAATGCTTTTAAATATTGCAATTTTGAAACTTCCTTTCTGTTTATTTATCGATTAAGTCGTTAATAAAATAATTTTACGCCACCAAGATTAACATAAATGAAATATACAACCCTTAACTTCAATTTGTGGCCAAACTTCACATAATGCATTATGTATGGATTTTTCATCACATGAAAACATCACCAAACCGTTTGATGAGTCATTTATCATTAAAAAATTCTCATCTGTAAATGTTTTAACTTCAATGGACGATAAAATTCTATGAACTTCATTTACGTCTTAAGGCAATTTTGGATAAATAGAATTCCTAGCATGGTTCATATTATTATTTATTTTTTATGTAAGTTACGTCCGAGCTTTTTAATGAACTTATAGACAATTTTTCATCTCGTCGTGAAATAATTTTGCTGGTCTTTCAGAGATCTGTTCTAAAGCTTTTCGTTTCAATTTGTTGCTGAGTATGTGTCTGTGATTTTTTGCTCCGAGTCTTTCGCACAATCGTGATTAAGTTAACTATTTTCGAACTGGATTTTATTGAGTTGATCAGTTTTCAAATAAGCTGTACCAATTTTTTTCGTACATGTCCACCGTTTAATGTTATTCGCTAATTCTTTTTGGTACCCAAACTTAAAACCATCACATATTATAATGGTTTTACCCTTTTCGCTGTTTTCGATGATCACGTTCATTTTTATAAAATTATATGTAACATATGTGTACTATATAATAACATGTTATTTTACCGTGGTTGAGAAAACGAAACTGACTGTGTTGAACTGAAGATGATAGACTAATCATTAACTGATAATCACTAATCACGGATAAGATTATTGCATTCGAATAATTAATTTATCTGGAAAATACTGTCTTAAACATTTTATTTTTGAACATTACGGAATAATATAATAATCGATAGTAGTTACACGTACAACTATCGATATATTAGTTAATAATCCAGGTAAGTTATGGGAGGCAATGAGAGTAAAAAAAGGTCACCTACCTAAATTTGGGAGGCAATTCGAGTGTCACCATTTTAACGTAACCTCAATATGGACCGTAAATGATGACCACTAGTGACCACTATATAATCCTGATAAGGACCGTTGGCCTTTCTCTTATTATATAGGTTATCTACCTCTGAACTGTTATTTCGGATATAGTCATATTATAGGTATGGTACATAGAGCTAATTTTCTAACCTTGACGACCAGTAACCATAGACACATAAAGGCATACAGCGACATGATAATATTATGTCTGTGCCAATAATAACGATACAGCTGTTTAGTAATGTTTACTGTTAATATCACTTATTCCACCTAAGACCTAACTAGTAACTACGTTACGCGCATGATGTATGTTATAATTATAATTTTTTTGCAGATGCCAGTGTGTTTTTTTAAATTGTAAACATATTTTTACTTAATCTAATAGGTAACTACTCTCAAAAGTGATAACATATCCGTTCCAAACGTTCAACTATAAATAAACCTACTTAATCTAATATAATAGATATAATATACATTTCTAAACATGCAGCAGACATGGCAGTCGAACGAATCACTGGCGGATGCGTGGCAAAATTGGAAGGAGTTCATAATAATATATTTTGTAAGTAGACAATCTTAATTAAAGTAAGTCAAAAATAAGAAATCCCAGTTAATTTTAACAAAATTGGTAAAACTGACAAAAATTACAAAAAGCAACAGAATATCTATATATATAAGAACCTAATGCTTTTTGTTAGTCTCGCTAAAACTCTAGAAGGGCTGGACCGATTTAGCTCATTTTGGTCTTAAATTATTTCTGGAAGTCCAGAGAAGTTGTAAAAGGTGAGTGAGTATGAAAATGTTCGGAATTAATTTTTTAATATTAAATTTAAATTTGCATGGTGTATTTTGGATATTCCCGTGACCGACCGCGATAGTCGGTTTCCAGCTACCCGTAACCTGACCTTTTTTCTTTTGTGTATGTTTTATCGTCAGCAGCGTGTAGGTATGAATTGTTCCGAGAAGTAAAACTCGACAATTTATCTATATAACAATCTATATATATTCCGAAATACTCAACTGATTTCGATATATACCACTGGGATGTGCGAGAACGTGTGCCATGTACGATCACGAATATGACCCATTATGTTTATCTGTTATGAATTATCAAATTGTTTTTAAGATGATCGTAATTACCAGGAGAAGGTTTTTACGAAACAAAATTTTAGGAAAACCCACCAAAAAAGTAGAAGATCTGGATTTAAAAAATACAACAATGGCGTAACAGTGTATTTATATATTGGTTGCTATTAATCGGGCATGTTTGTTGATTTGTATTATTATTTTTTGTCAATATATATAATATATGTATATATATGTTATATAAATTAATGTTTGTGTGTAGATTAAACCTCTGAGAAGAAGACAGACTAATTTGGGAATGGTTAAATTTGGTTTTTTTTATTCATCTGATATTAGTAGTTATGTTAGCTTAGGATTTTGTATTAATTGATTATATTAATCCACCATAGATGGAATACGACAAACTTGGTATAAATTTGATACTTTAGAATTAAATCATACACCTACATACAAACAGCACGGGGTCCGCGATCGACTGTAGGTAGATTGCCTACCTGATAATATACTGCTGCGAATCAGAATTTTTATTCCGGGAAGCGGAATAGTTAAGGCGCCCGGTGCCAATGTAATTTTGACCTCAAAAACACGGTTTACGGGAATAATAATCCTGCCCTGTAGAGTTAACCAAATTTGATAATTTTTTTTTTTTTTTATTAATAGAGGAGAATATTCTACAGCCCGCATCGAACTCCTTTTTTCGATATTTTCATCTTAAACTTAATTATAAGTCTTTAAAAAAAAGACAATTTTTAGCTTTTTTTATAAATTATTTTATACTATTATTTAAAATAAAATACAAAATCAGAGATCGATTCGGGCTGTAGGAAGTCTTCTTCTTTCAGATAAAAAAACACTCATCAAAATCCGACAATTCTATAAAGCTTGAGAGTTATTCCCGTAAAGCAATTTTTTTTTCGATATAATACACCCTATCAACCACCCATAAATAGTTATCGGGTAGTAGATTAGTGGAAAAGTCTTATAACTGAGATAGCAACTAAAATATAAAATTTAATTTTCAAATTTTATAGAATTGTGGAAAATTTGAAAAACTGGCACCGGGACCCTTAAGATACATTTTGAACGCCATACACCGAATATTAAATAACGAATTGAAAAAAGTTTTAGTCATTACATTTAACGGGCATCGAAGTGCACGGGATCAGCCAGTAATATTTATGTTACGGGCAAAGTAGACTTTCGGGCAATGTTCACATTGCCCGGTCTATGTATACTTTGCCCGCTGTTTTTGGGCAATATATTAAAATACTATTTTGACCGGCCAGGGTGATACTTTCACCGGTCCATGTATACTTTGCCCGTAGTAAATTAGACATTGTAACTTAAACTATCAACTATAATATTATGAAACCGTTGTCTGTTAGTATTTCAAATACCTAAACTAGTATGAGCCACGAGGTACCAATATACAAAACTCTCAATATTATCTCGTCAATTATTGTCGTTTCAAGATTATATTATCGGTAAATCGGTTTTACCTTTTAGATATTGTACAATAATTATTATCGTAATCATTGAATCGTACAAAATGTGAGTTGTTAATACTGCCCGGTTGAAAGTCGTTAGTAAGTATCGTCGTAGTGTTAGTGTAGTGTTCGCTGTATTAAAGTGTGTGGTATTTAAACTAAATTAATCGAAATGGAAGGGCAATATAAAATTGCATTAAAAAATAAAAATGTTAATAGTACATATTTAACTAAAACTAAATACGATGAATTAATATCTGAAGTAAAACAACTTAAACTGAAATCAAGAGGCCATAAACTTCTGAAAAAATATGAAGTAATAACAGTATCTGACATGGAAAAATTAATTGTTCCAGTGAGTAATGAAGGTAATGATCTTAAGTACTATGTTTTTAATGAAGAATTATTTAATATTATTCATGATACTCATTTGACTATCGGTCATGGTGGACGAAACCGTATGGAATATGAGCTTAATAAAAAATATAAAAACATTACAAAAGAATCAATTATGTTATATTTAAATCTATGCATATCTTATCAAAAAAAAGGCAGTACTGCAAAGAAAGGTCTTGTTGTAAAACCAATCATCTCAAATGAATTGAATTCGAGATGTCAAATTGATCTTATAGATATGAAAGCACAACCTGACGGAAACTATAAATTTATTTTAGTGTATCAGGACCATTTAACAAAATTTGTTTTGCTTTGCCCATTAACGCATAAACGTGCCGAAGAAGTAGCTTAATATGTACTTCTTGATATTTTTACAACATTTGGCGCACCAGCGATTCTACGAAGAGACAATGGCCGAGAATTCGTAAATAAAATAATAAACGAATTATGTAATATGTGGGAAGATTTAAAAATTGTACACGGAAAACCGAGACATTCGCAAAGTCAAGGGTCCGTCGAAAGGGCCAATCCAGATGTAGAAAACATACTTGCCACTTGGTTACAAGACAATAAAACAAAAAAAATGGAGTGAAGGACTAAAATTTGTCCAATTGATGAAAAATCGATCGTTACATCATGGAATAAAATGCAGTCCATATGAAGCAATGTTTGGATGTAGCGCTAAAATTGGATTAAAATCATCGGTACTTCCAATATCAATAATTAATAAATTAAAAATTGAAGAAGATTTAGAGGCAGCTATTACATCCATGAATACTGGTGATCATTGTGAAGTTGATGAAACATTGATTGAAGAAAAAAATGAAGAAGAAAAAATAGATAATAGAATAAATAAAATAACTTTTGGTTTATATTGCCCCAACTAGACTGGGCAATTCTATACAGCCTGGACAATGTATAATTTTTCCTACATTGCCCACCATAATCGGGCAGTACCATAATGCCCGGGCAATGTGAACATTGCCCGAAAGTTTACTTTGCCCGTAACATATATAATCCCTAGAACCACCAAATTATATAATATATAATGAGTAAAAAATATTCTACGATTGTTATTTAATTTATAACAATTTGTAAACATTGGTACATATACCCAAACTTGGAAAAATCAATTTTCTCGTGAAAGTACTAGTGTAACCGTTAGGTACCCAGTATCACCATCGGCTTGCATTGGTTTATGTACCAACTCCCACGATTGTGTTATACTGGTGACATCACGAGAAAATTGATTTTTCCAAGTTTGAGAACAAATTTTTAACTGAGGATTAAGAATCGATACAAATGAAAAAACAATCGATAAGATATTTTTGAATTATACTTTGGTAGTACTGAGGTAATGGACTTCGCGTCCACCAGATACAGGTTGTGGAAAGCAAGGCTCAGCACCCAAATCATTTATTCGGGGTTTCAGATTTCATATATTCGGATCTTCAAAAGTTTAAACAAACATTCGAGTTTCTAAAACCGCTATTATTCAGGTTAATAATGGTTATTACTGGTGTTGAGTAGTCTGCAAAAAACAAAGCTCTTGATGACCCCTCCAAAAAAAAAAAAATGATTTATACTTTGTTTAGTTTTGTTGGGACCATGCTTATATTTTATATTGCTATTGGCTATATTTGGATTTATTTTATTTACTAATAAAGTAATAAGTTATAATAATATTACATATTAAGTATAATAAGATTTTATAGGATTTTATTTTCAAGAAAATAATTATTGAAGTCACCTGTGATTGATTGCTAAATTGTTCCTGTTAATTCATTATTATTAATAAACAACTAACTACAGAATCGAACTCGCCACAAGGAATACATATAAAATGATATATCACATGAAGAGTTTGTAATAAACAAAATTATTCGAATTTCTGGTTAGTACTGATGGTTAATACCTACGGGTGTTTTGAAATCAGAATCATTCGAGTTATATGGATTTCAGTGGTTTGATTTTTTAAGGGTGTTAGGGGTATTAGGGGTTTGGATTAATTCGGGTGCAAGGCTCTGGTGGAATGCATTGTGCACTACTCTGTTTTTTTTTACGTATTCCTCGCTATACTAAACAATATTTAAAAACAAATGTAATTTTTTTTTATATAAATCCAATTTAAAGCTAAATATTCATATAAGTATTCACTGTAGTCTTGAGTACTTAATGATATATTATGTACCTACTATAACGACCAAAAAAGCAGTAAGCCTGAAACTTTTCAAGTGAAAATTTGGTTTTTCGTTGAAATTTTCAGAAACATTGAACATTTTCAACGTCTGAAATTTTTCAAATTCTTTCAATTTTTCAATTTGTTTTCTACACAACTTAGGTACATCATACACAAATACCAGTATAAGTAGGCATACGCCGTAGTCATGATTCCAACTTTGTCAATTGTCATAACTTGTAATAAATAAAGTATTAAAAATTTATAATTTTACGTGTTTATTAATATTAATAAAAACTGTGATAATAACGATAGTGATAAATAATAATTTATATTTATACATTATTTTAATTTTTTTAAATTTATAATACTTACTATTTATTTTTAATACAGCGTATTTTTATATTAAGCAAGTCAATAAGTATTTTGTGAAATAAACAAAAATAAAAAATAAAAAAATCACATATCATTGTAAAATCAATACATTCATCACTCCGCTCAGAATCTAAAATAAATAATTACAAAATCCATAAAAAAATTTTTTTTCAATGTTCAGTTATTGAAAATGTTCATGAATATTTACAGTTCTATTGACCGATAATAAACTATGAACTAGTCAATTTTCATGTCATATGTTTTTTTTCAGATAGTTTTACCTATTGAAATAATTGGAATGATAATACTTACAATGTATCATGAATATTTGTTCGGTGGTACGTATGAATAATTAATATTTTAATAACGTGTTGTTACAAAAAAAAAAATGGTACTTATGCCTAGAGCTGGAGATCAGTATTACGCAGTACCTACCTACTGCTTGTAGGTACCCGCCAAAATGATGAAATCAAATATTCCCTTTTTTAGAACGGTGCAGGATGGTGTATGTGCTTATAATATTTGCTTGGTAATTTCAGCTCAGATATTTTGACAAGGGACAATTCAGCGTGACAGCGCATACGACATTATTATAAGCGTGACAAATCTATAATAATATATTTATAAATAAATTTGTGTGTGTGTGTCCTTTATGCATTCCTAAAACGTTCATCCGAGTTGGTACAGAGATAGATTAGACATATGAGAAGAAGAAAGGCTAATTTAAAAAGTGTAAATTAGAGGTCCGACCTCGGGGAGGTGCTCAAACAGGGATTTTAAGATTTACGATAGAAATGTTTGTTTGTAAGTGATTGCTAATGGTTTTAATTATTATTATTATTATTATTATTATTATTAAAGCGAAACGCCTATTGGCGCAGTGGCACTTTAGCACTTTTAAAAATAAAATAATATATAATTTTGAAAATTATTAAAATTACAGGTTACAATTTGTCAATATTTAAATATATTTTAATTATAATTATATTTTATTTATATATTTTACAAATTGTATGGAACTTACACTTTTAAAATTAAAATAGTCTCACCTGTTTCCACAGCGTGGTTACACCCAAAAAGAGTTGAACAGTCAGAATTTTTTTCACTGCGCATAAGCAGTGTTGTTAAAATTCCTTTTATATAGGAATCCGTTCAAATACTCGTTCCTTTAGTATAAATAGGAATTCATTCAGTTCCATTTAATGTCAAAAAGAACCCGTCCAATTCCTAGTTCCTATGAAAAAGGAACTTATTCTTTTTATCGTTCCTCGTGGTTCATGAGTTACTAGTTATTATACATTTATAAATTTATAAATGTATTACTTATCAGAACACAGTCATATGTGAATAAAAAATTGGTAGCTTTGTCTATAATTTTTTTATAGATTAATAAAATGATAAGTAAACAAAAATACAAAATTGTTCTCCCCAAATGTTTTTTTAAACTTTTCCGAGAAGAACAAAAGTATTATAATATTTACGTTCCTATTCCTAAAAATAAGGAATTGATTCACGTTTCTATTCCTTTAAAGAAAATTGAATTTATTCCTTTATTCGTTCCTCTAAAAAAGAGTCAATTCCAGGAATCGTTCCTTTAGGACCGCGTTCCTTAACAACACTGCTCATAAGTCATAAGTAGAACGCGGATTTGTATGCATTAAAAACCAATCAAATAATAGTAAATTAGTAATTAGTAATTAGTAATAATAATACTCTAAACATTCTTAGATATGCATAAATATATGCACTGAAATGTTCAAATATACACTAAAAAAATTAATATGTATGAAAATACTAAAAAAATAGCAAAAATTACATTAATTTTCTGAATATTTAATTACAATAATTCATTTAAAATTATGGAACACTATTATAAATTTTTCTTTAAAACATCTGCATTTTGTAAGTATAGCTTTAATCTATTAAAAATTTAATTCCCAAATATATTTGGGAAAACCGTTTATACCTACGAGTATGTCTATTTATTTATTTCGATGGAAACTATAAAACTATAATTTTTTTTTTTATATTACAATAGTATAAAATCAGGTAGGTACCTAATTATTTCAAAAATATCTAAAAAAAACACGGAAGTATGTCATTAAGATCGTAAAATAAATAATGGGTAAATGTCAAAATATACAAAATATGCATCACAAAAGTTTCATACTTTAAATCGTTAAGTCATGAAAAACATTCTGTACTCACTTAGCGTATTATACAAGATAAATATACAAATGCATACAAATCCACGCTCTAGTCATAGGTAAGTTCTTGTGAAACCCAAACAACTCCACACCTCTTGTACATTTGTAAAGGTACAATAGAGCAGTTCCCACTTCCCACTTTTACATTTTTGAATCGAAACTTCTATGCAGAAAATAAGAATATGATGGCCCATCACGGCATGATATAGGTACAGTCAATGTATCCAATTTCCAATTTTTTTAGATTTTTTCTATGAATGTCAATTAAAAATTTAAGACAAGGCTTTTAATATATTGTTACAATAACATTTGAAAAATATTAAAAATCCATAATCACAATTTTTTTATAAACATTTAAAATTCAAATTTTGGCAACAGGCGTAAAAATCACGAAAATGTGCTTGAAAATGAGTTAGAAATTCCTAAAAATGTTCTCTTTAAATCTCGAATTCTCAAATAGCGATTTTGTTATTTTGTTGTAATTCAAAAACGAATAACTGTAGATAGGTACATGAACATTTTACTGGATGTTTATATTTTAATTTCATATAGACCATAACATTTTGAAAATATTTTGACTCTTTTTGAGATGTTTACGGGCATTGTCAGTTTTCAATATTTTTGGTTTTTTTTTCTCTAAATATCAATAAAATTTTATGAATTGGCCTAAAAAGAGTGAAAATGTAATACAGGGCTCCTGATATATTGTTACAATAGCAGTTTAAAAATATTGAAAATATATAGGAACAATTTTTTTTTACAAATTTAAAATTTAAAAATGATTTTCTACTTAAAAATGTATAAAATATTCAACTTTTATAGCTAAGGATTGAAAATTGAAAATTAACTTCTACGTAAATAGGCTATATATAAATTACTTTATTCACAATAATATCATAAAATATACTTAGTAGTTAGTAATATCAATATATCATAGACTGTCTTTGCTCAGAATCGTTTTTTTTTAGGTACAATGATATTATATCATTGAACTCAAATTTAACATCATTCATTACAGTGATCCACTTACAGAACTTGGTCACTGTACAGCAGACGGACATCCACTTTCCAACCTTTTTTTAAATTATTTTTGTGTGATTGTCGTCATATTTTGGAGCAGTAAGAAATGTTCAAATTTCAACTTCGATTACCAAAACCCTAGATATTTTAAATTTTAATAAAATATTTATATTATAATTTTCTGTAAATCGTATGATTTTCCAAATATTTTTACTTTTTTACTTTTTTTAAGCTGTTATTTACATACATTTGTCATTTTCGATTTTATTTAGTTTTTATTCAAAAAGTGTTGATATAACAATTTTTCTTGGGTCAAAAAGCTTAAATATTAATGATATAAGATTCCTCATACATATTGTTCTGTATCAATTTAAAAATATTAAAGGTACATATTATGTGCTTCTAGGTCATTTTGTACGGTGAAGCATTAAAAGTGTGAAATGTGGACACTTTGTACGGTAAGGTAAAAAGGTACATTGCTATACGTGGACAATGAGTATGGTCGAGTAAAAATGTTCATTTTAGAATGCTGATTCTTTGTACTATTATAGAGGTAGGTACATAAAGTATGTATGGTAAATATATACCTAAGTAATACTTAAGTATAAAGTATATAATATAATATCAATTATTGAAATGTAAAAATTAAAAATTAAAAATTAAAAAAAAGTCAATTCAAAATGTTTTAAAATATAGTACCTACTTTGCATACCTATACTAACAAGTCAATATAATCAAAGTTTTTTTTATTCACTGGTTAGATAACAGCAAATTATTACTTGGTGTTATAATATAATATTTATAAATTAATTTAAAGCCCAGAACTTGAAATTATCAATATTATCAAATAATCAAATATGATTAGAAATTATAATTGTATTATTTTATCAAAAATTATGTTAAAAAATGTACAGTAAAAATCAAAATGTCAAAATGACAAATACAAATTATTATCGATTAGTAATAATTAATAAAACCACGATTTCCTACTATTTGGAATGTATAAGCTTCTTTGATTTACCAAATAATATTTTAACTTAATAACATAGTCTGGTCATGACTTCAGACTTGTTTAAATTATATACTATATTATACTTTAAGTATATAGGTAATAGTACAAAGTGTCCGCATTCTGCAATTTACCATTTTACCCGACCCGACCGTACAAAGTGTCTGCGTTATGCAATTTTAAACAATAGACCACTCAAAGTGACCGTTTACCATATTATCCACATTTTTTTTTTTATAATCATTTAAATTTTAACAAAATTCGTCAAAATCATGAAAATAGACATACTAGATTGCAGTTAAAAATGTATAAAGTGTTTAATTTTTATAACTAAGGATTGTAAATTTTAAACAAGTATGTATGATTGTAATTTATTCATATAATATAACTAAAAAATCTAAAAAAATATTTAAACAAAGTTTTTTTAGACATATATTTTAAGTTTAAATTTGTAAAGTATTAGGTATTAATATAAGAATTTAGATAACAAAGATAACGATTTAATTTTAAAATAATTTTATGGGTACCTACATCGTACATATTATACTTTTAAAGTATTATTATATTATATTATCAGTGTATTTATTTTTATACAGTCAATAATATTTTTAAATGCATTGTTTTCGCAAAAATTAATCCAACATATTTTACCTACCTATTACAATTAATAAATCAATTTATTAGGTAGCATTATAAAATATATAACGTTAATTGTATATCATTATTTAAGCTGACAGTCCATCTATTCGCACTTCCCATATTCAGTGGCATACATACGGTGGGGGGGGG
>NC_042493.1:61930756-61937401 GCF_005508785.2 Acyrthosiphon pisum
CCCCCCAGGACCAAAAAAAAAAATTGTGATATTATTGATGAATTTCTTATTATTAATCATCCGTGTATACACAAACATATACGTCATAATAATATGACTATTGAGTATACACTATACTTTATTAACAACAAAAAAATATTTCATAACGAAATTATGGGTGCCGTATATCAATTAAAATAGACATTTGATCGTAGGTACAAAGTCAGTTAATTGCGTGCGGACATAGGTACATATTAGTATTGTCATTATCTCGACCGACTCGATCGGACAACGGAGAAAAAACCGATTATGTTATAATCGTCGAATTTCTTGTAAACGACAATATATACGGTGAAATAGATTCTATTTTTATAGCAGTATCGTAAATGACCATGTTAAACATTTTCGTTAAATAATATTATGAAATTTTCGTTCATTCTGTTCTATTCTACTCAGGGGTGGATACTGGATAGGCCCATGGGGAAAAAGTGATTTTCCCTGGTGGGCCCCCGTATATGTTTATGTTTGGGGGCCCACTCGGGTCTACACATTGTTTTTTTGCACAATAAAATATTCACCAAATAGGAATAGTTTAAATTTATAACAACTCATATTTTTTTATATTAATTATTATTACTAACTGTTATTTTTAACAATATAATAATACCACAGTCTAGAATTTGCTTACAGATCTTTAACATTGTGTTTTAAATTTTTATCGTTAATCGAAGACCGAAATATCCTCGTATGTTAAACCTATCCCCCCCCCCCCCCCCAATATTGAGTTTTTGCAATTTTTTTTCGGTCGATATTTAGTACGGAATTTATACAAATTTTTTTCGAAGTTATACAAGAATTTGTGTGGGGGGCTATAGAAAAGTTTCTCCACCTCTCCCTTATTTCCAAAACTACTTATTAATATGAAACTTCTATGTAGATATTTAGTTCGCAATTGTACGATTTTGTACGAACTTATACGAAACTTTTCGAAAATCCCTTACAACCGAAAAAAGCATTTTCCTCATATGCCGTTTCCCCAGCCCTACACCAAACTAAAATTACGTTTTAATAAATTATAAAAGCGCGACATTAAGCTAGATGCTCGGATATAAAATCTTGTGTCGTTATTGTTGGAAAGGAACAAAAAGAACTGTCTAGCACTGCTGTCAAATTTCTTGTTGGATTTTCCACCACTTATTTATGTGAAAGAGGTTTTTCAAGTTTAACTATGTTAAATGTAAACATAGAAATAAATTAAATGTTGAAGATGATTTAAGATTGTATTTAATTACATTAGAACCCAATATTTATAAACTGTGCCAACAGAAACAAGCTCACCCATCTCACTAATTTCTTTGAAAATAAACGCTTAAAGTTTTTAAAATTTTTTATATATTAGTAATACTACTAGTATTACTTAATCTTAATGAAATAATAACGTATGTAAGTCTTTAAATTTTTTTATATATATTTTAGTTTAGTAACTAAGAAGGGGTACCCAAAAAAATATATTGATAAAAAGGGTACAGTGTTTATAAAAGTTTGAGAATCCCTGATCTAAGCCCCCAAATTTACTTAACCTAGGGCATAAAAATATAAATTATTCTTAGTACCTTGACACTAACTATCGTAGCTATTTTCAATATTGTTTCTGATAGAGTTTCAATTAAGATTTTAATAAAAACATAATATATTTCTGAATTATTTCAATAGCACTAATTATGGTGCTCAAAACTTGGCCACGATGGAAAAAAAATAAAATTTCGAGCGTTCTAAATCGTATTTTACCGAGAAGAGCAGTACCCACTTCTCCGCTTTTTCAAATTGAAGTTTAAAAGGTCTATGATTTTAGATAATAGATATTGTATACCGCGTATACTATAATATATAATATATTGTCATTTAGTCATGAGTTACTAAAATCAAGCCTGTCAAAGAAATGAAAACTTTTGTTAAAGAAAAGTTTAAAAAACTGCATGATATTCTAATAAATAATATGACGTGCGCTAGTCGATAGTTTGTCTTACGCTCAAATGACGTATGCGCTAAATTCCTGTAGTATTGGACACTATACTACACCTTTATCTTGAATATTATTGTACTTTTCTAATATATTAAGTATTCACATAAAAAAATGTGAATGGCTTTTATTAAAAATTGTATTATTTATTATTTTAAGCTATATTTTGTGTTTTTTAAAAATGTAGAAAAAAGGTCACAAAGTGAGGGCAGGCTCGTAGCTAGGAGCGGCTAGATGGGCCAGGCCATCCTTAAATTTACTTTGGCTTAGCCCCTCCCCTCCCCCAAATTCATATTCAAATTATTTTTACTAAGTATCAAAAACATATTATGCTTATATTGCTTATGCACATTAAATAAATCTATTGTAATAACTATTCGATAATACAATTTATTATGATTTTGATTATTATATACCTTAGGTATCTATAATGGATTATATTAAATTGTATATTCGTAGAAAACGTTATATTAACCCGTCCTATACAAACATACAACATGACAAATTTTATTATTCGCCAGTGTGGCATCCTCTTAACGGGCAGAACTATTTTTGAATTTAAGGTTAGTAATTTATGAAGCTGCAGTAGCATAAATGGAAGCCACTTTGTTACCTTTCAAAATCAACTGTCAAATATAGGTTACCATATGTTATAGCTGAATGTTATTTATCACTCAAAGTTTAGGTAAATATTATAAAGCGTCGTCTTCTTAACATGTTTCGTGGTTATTGGCTGGGGGAGTATAACAGAAGCCCTCTACAGGCCCTACAAATTTCTCATAGGAAACAAATTATGAAAAATTATACATGGGCCTAAAATTTCCTCCCCCCCCCCATACAATTGTCTGGCTACGTGCCTGAGTGAGGGAGATTATTTTTAAATGTACCTACTTCATTATATTATATTAATAATTCATTTTCATATGTAAATTAATTTTAATTTTAATTAGGTTATAATTGAGCCTTCACTTTTTGTGGCCATTTTAGTGTCCCATCCTGATAATATTTCCGGTATGTGAGACATAATATTTTCTGTATAATTTCATAATTGCATACTAATCAATAATAGGAATGACACGAGACCGCTTTTTTCTTTTTAACAATATTGAACATCTATATTTTATATTTATATGGATTGTTTAATTTAAGTCATTAATTAATAGTCTCATAATTTACTAATATTTAATATTTTTATTCATTATGACGAAAGTAAGAAGAAAATTGAATTTTAAAAATAACGGGTAAATTATTTTCAAAATAATTAAATTTACAAATTTATGTCTCGTGGATTCTTTTTCCAAAGTGTTATAATTTACATTAATACAATCGTACGTATTTATTTAATTTAAAATATTTAACTTTGTTTCTTATGAAGATCATTTTGCAAAACTGGATAAAAATCACAAAATAGCTGAATGGGACATATTTATTGGAACTATGATATTGATCGTGACCAACTTCATATTATTATACATTAACCTGGAATCAATGCCTCAAGTGAATAATTACATTTCGAATAATACGAAATAATATTAAAAAAAAAAAAACATTTTAACGTGTCCATTGGATAACTTACCCCTCCTGTCAATCAAACCACATCCAATTTACTTATTATATAACTTGTAAAAACAGATTGTAAATATAAATTTTTGTTCAGTAAAAAAAAAAAAAAATCATGACCCACAGTGAGATGAATGACAATTTTAGCGTGCCAAAAGTACTATTTTTAAAACTAAAAAATTATTTATTTTATCAATAATTTATCTTAACAATATTCTGACACTAAAAATAGAATTTCAAATGAAATAATTGACATACACCCGACTTATAGAGCTGTTTGCATAAAATATATATTATATTATTTAATAAATATTTTCAAACTTTTATACATTTTTATATTATTTAATTTTTTCACTTTAAATTAAATTAATATTTATTTATTACTTCAGACGGTGGTTAGTAATTGTACTTAGTATTTTTTATAATGTTAACATACAGTTGTTACATATTAATTACTACACTTAATTGTAACTATTAGCTATAGAACCGAGATTAGATTGCATTTACGTACCTATCTATTGTGAGAATACGTAACTTAACCCAACTACCTATTATACAATTTGAACATTTACAAATAACTTTTTTAGACTAGGGATGTAAGGAAAATCAAGAAATGGCTGATATTCTATTCAATTGGACTTTGTATTTATCTAATAATTACAGTAAACTTCCATATTGTATTGAGATATTTGAGTGTATACAATGAATATTCAAATTTGTACATTTCTGTCGTAGGGTGGTCATATTTTATGAATATCAGTATGGTATTTAAATTTAAGATATCGTAAAACTAAATTAATTTTTATATTAATTTTGTATAGTTCTATGGTTTGGTATAGTTTTTGTCTACTACATATCCTACAAACCAATTGCATCAGCTTATCGCCGAAGTCTTGGAAATGGCCCTTAAACACTTAAATCTGAAAAGTAGGCAACAACACCGATGACAATATAAGTACATATAATTTTTTTTAAATTACTCATAACTCATAAATATATACGTTCTCCAGTTCTATTTATAAAGGTACACATCGTTGAATGATCTCCAAAGAAGTTCAAATTCCAAATAATTGATGAAATATGAAAATTCATCTACAAAATATGTAAATCGGTGTCAATTGTATACAACCTCAACGATGGCTACAACAAGTGTTTCTAAAATGCACTAACTAATAAATTATTATATTAGCTCACAAGTATCATTTGAATATTACCTATTAATAGATTTTATTATAAATCTTGCTATAAATTTTGCTATATGTCTAAATCATTAAAAATAATAAACAAATATGAGTTTGGTTAAAAATGTATAAATTTTTTTCGTCCTGCAATTCTCAAATAATAATAAATAATAAACAAATATAAGTTTGTCAATTTATCGTGGTCAACAATTTCCTTCCCATTTTCACACAGACTTAGCCACTTAGGATTGTCTACACATTTATATTTGATGTAAGTATGGTAAAAAATGTTGTCTTAAAAAAAAAAAATCATTCATTATTAGTAATAAAGTTAAAATAATTAATCATGATATAATCATAATAAATGTAAAATATTATATTTACAATTGGAAATTGTGTGCTATTGCTTTGTAAAATGTAAATATGCATCGTTTGTTTTATTTTTTAAATCAAAGCAAATATTTTTGAAAAGCTGTGCTTTGTCCAAGTATTTTTTTTTGCAGGTAAACTTTCACCAGCTATATATTGTTTGAATTTTATTATATACAATATATAAAATATAAAATCCAAATACCACTGACTCACTCATCACTGTAAGTCAAGAACTACACAACGTACGAACTTGAAATTTGGAATAGATGTT
This sequence comes from Acyrthosiphon pisum, assembly GCF_005508785.2. Classification (NCBI taxonomy): domain Eukaryota; kingdom Metazoa; phylum Arthropoda; class Insecta; order Hemiptera; family Aphididae; genus Acyrthosiphon; species Acyrthosiphon pisum. The sequence goes on from NC_042493.1 coordinate 61,936,140, forward strand.
CTTTTCGTATGTTGCGTTTTAGTGGAGTAATTGAAAATTATAATTATTATTCACCGCCAATACGTATTATTGTGCTGCACGACACGGGCGCACGGCGGCCCGCGGGTTTCCAGCAACCAGCAACCTTTTCTTTTTGTCCGAAGGGCAACAATAAGAATTGTTCCGAGAAGTATATCGATAAAAAATAACACATCGCTTGTACACCAATACTCCAATTATGTTTTAAACGATGAAATGCACACCGATAACATAAACCAATACACATACAAATTATATTTATTAGCTGTCTCTCCATTGCCTTGCCAGTTTCCACGGTGCCTATACATTATTACACATTCATTACACGATCATTTCATTTGTACGACGTACTACCAGCCGTCCGGACCCGCGTAACATCATAAATATTTATAGTTATAATTTTATATTATTTTTTTTATTATTTTATATTATTTAGAATACTTAGTGGTTCACTCTAATGATTTAGATACACAATAAGAAAATAGATCCTGATATTCGCTTTTTAAAGAGGTGGTAAAACAGGTATCTTAAGATTCATGGTGGAAATTGAAACTTTTTTTTTGTTTATTAATTAATGCCTTTGGTTGCAAGTTATATAATATGCGAATTATTTCACATAGCTAGGTACAATTACGCCGGTTTGTCCATAAAAATAAATAAAATAACCCTCAAAATATATTAATACAGTACAGCTCTAAAAAGAATCAGTTCCCACAGTAATTTCAACGTTTTTCACCTTTTCGACCTTTTCTCGTCCCCGTCACTACCTACTCTATTCGCGTAATTCGTTTGTTTTCGAACTCGCCGATGTGGTTTGTACCTACGTGAAATCGGTCCGTAGCCTTCGCAATCGACGCCGGCCGTCGATCGTTATTATTGCTTAATTCGTATCTCTCGATTCGTTTCGTCTTTTCAATCACTGTTGCCCGTTGGTGCTCTATTTGTTTAGATTGTTTCTTTTAAAACCCGTGGATATAAGGTTTGTACGCAAATTCGGTTTGTACACTTCAAAATTCGCGTTCATGAAATGTCAGTCTTTGCACAACTTGGATTCAATACTGATATGTAGGTAATGGTTTTTTTTGTTTTGTATATTTTACATACAAAGTCCGAAATTGTACATTTCGCAATATGTACAGTGATTTTTGTACACATTGCGAATTGTACAATGTTGCTGTACAAAGTAACTAGATTGTACAAGTTACATTATACAATTCGCGATGTGTACAATTATCACTGTACAA
>NC_042493.1:61937451-61942836 GCF_005508785.2 Acyrthosiphon pisum
GTATCTGATAAAAAATCAATAAAAAATCTTAAAAAATCATTTAAAAAAATCATAAAAATTTATATTTATTAAAAAAATAAATAAAAAATGGGTATTTTTTAAAAAAGTCTTAAAAAAAATCTGTATTTGATAAAAAAATCAATAAAAAATTCTTAAAAAATGTTATTATTAAAAAATCAATAAAAAAATTCATTTAAAAAATGTGTATTTATTAAAAAAATCTTAAAAATCTTTATCTGATAAAAAATCAATCAAAAATTCTTAAAAAAATCTTGCAAAATATGTCATTATTAAAAAATAAAGAAAAAAAACATTAAAAAATCATAAAAATTTATATTTATTAAAAAAATAAATAAAAAAATGGGTATTTTTAAAAAAGTCTTAAAAAAATCTGTATTTGATAAAAAAATCAATTAAAAATTCTCAAAAAATATGTTATTATTAAAAATAAATAAAAAAATCAATAAAAAATTCTTAAAAAATTCTTAAAAGAATGTTATTAAAAAATAAATAAAAAATTCATTAAAAAAATGTGTATTTATTAAAAAAAAATCTTAAAAATCTGTAAAAAAACCAATAAAAAATTCTTAAAAAATATGTTATTATTAAAAAATAAATAAAAAATCAATAAAGAATTATTAAAAAATTCTTAATAGAATGTAAGTATTTAAATATAAATAAAAAATTCTTAAAAAATATTTTATCATAAAAAAATAAATAAAAAATCAATAAAAATTCTTAAAATAATCTGTATTTGATAAAAAATCAATAAAAAATTCTTAAAAAATAGGATGTTAGTATCAAAAAATAAATAATAAAATCATTAAAAAAAATGTGTTAATATTAAAAAATTCTTTAAAAATATCAATAGTAAATCTATTTTATAAAAAAATTCTTAAAAAATCATTAAAAAAATGTTTATTTGATAAAAAATCAATAAAAAATTCTTAAAAAATATGTTATGAAAAAATAAATAAAAAAATCATTAAAAATAAATGTGTATTTATAAAAAAAATCTTAAAAATCTATATTTGTTAAGAAAATACTTTTAAACATAACAGTTATTATATTGTAATTTATAATGTAATATGTTTTTAAATTTTGTAATTTGTACAAATTTTGTACATTTTGCAATTTGTACAGTGATAATTGTACACATCACGAATTGTATAATGTAACTTGTACAATCTAGTTACTTTGTACATCAACATTGTACAATTCGCAATGTGTACAAAAATCACTGTACATATTGCGAAATGTACAATTTCGGACTTTGTATGTAACATATACATATTGTTTTGCCCTTAATAACGTATAACGAATAAACATAGGCAGAACTAGACAATTTTATTGGACTAGTAGACTTTTTCCAATCAATTCAGACATGTAGTCTTATTAACGATATAAAGGAAAGGGGGGGGCGAGAAATTCATTGATACCATTTTTTATAACACTAATTTGCATACGATTATTATTTAAAAATTAAAATATTAATTATAAAAATTTATTGTAATATAATATATAACGATTAATATTTTGTTCATGTTGACAATAATTTATGATTATTTAATGGAATACAGTCAAGCGTAGGTATAACATATTTTATTATTAATAAATTATAATTTATATAATTCTGAAGACAATAGTGGAACTGAAATAATACTACAGTGTTTATAGTTTTATGTTTTACTTCAGTATTTAAAATACCTAACCACAACCGTGGGTTGGCACGGCATACTATACCTTAGGGTGATGGTGAGCAGAGCATTGTATCCATTTAATACATTACGTATAGACGTATAGTAGTACCAGTAGCTATTACAGTGGTGTAGCCAGGGGGGTTAAGGGACTATCACCCCCCCTCTCATTGACTGTTTTGCCCTTTAGAATTTATCAAGATTATTAAAAAAATAAAAAGTGTAAATAAAAGACATATTGTATTTATATATTTAGCCCCCTCCCCATACAAAATTCCTGGCTACGCCATTATCCAGTAGGTATATTTTTTCATATTGAAAACCTAACCCGATGCATATTATTATTGGGTAATGAGGAAAATTCACTCACGGTAACGTACTTAGTGCCCGCGTCCGTTATACAATCATAGTTTAAACCTCGGTTACGGTTAACCGACTGATTTTACCAGCCGAATTCCGCGGCTTAACCCAAGTTCACCTATTGTAATACGGGCCCTTAATGTACCTACTTACTTAAGATATCAAAAAATGTAAAGTAAAAGTTTAATTTTTTAATTCTCTGATATATGAAACGAATTTTATGCTTGGAAATCATTGTTTTTAAACATTCAGAAAATTTATTTTGAATTCAAAATGCTCTTTGCATTTAAATTCACTTCCTAATTAATGTAATATAATTTCTGCAAATACGAAAATGGATGACGAGAGGAACAAATAAATGTTTCTTTGTCCGCCGCTCGATATGATGCGCCGAGTAAACGCATTTTCCTGGTATAGTAAAATACGCAGGGCCGGATTTAAGGTTGTGAGGGCCCCAGGGCCAACACAAGATTGAAATATAAGGATTTTTAGTTGATCTACATGCTTTAGAACTTTAAAATTATATTACTGATGAGTTATTCAATTTCTTATCACATCAATTTTGCTTATTGAACATAATTAATACAGATTTATAAAATGTTAATACAATTAATAAGTAAATACAAGTAACCTTTAAAATCATCTCCGCAATGTGTACGGTTTTACACAAGTTTTAGGAAAAAAATGTATTATTATTTATTATACAAGCGATAAGCTTGAATAGCTTGATGCCCACCCCGACGGCCCACCGACCGACGGCTCGCTCCGACGACCGGCTGCACGTGTCCAACGACGACGCCAAGAGAGAAGGAAATAGGAGATCGGCGCTCGCTCGGCCATCAATCTCTCTGGAGTCTGAACAGAGTATAGTTGCGTGATTATAATATAATTTACTATTTATAATTAAGTAGAAATGGAAAAAAATTACCTCACAATCTAGTGATTCGTTTTATCACACACTAATAGCACCAATTTTCAAACTTAAAAAAAAAGGTAATCATTTTGTGGGGGGGCCCGGGGCCTGAAAATACGTATTGAGAAAACTTCCAGGTTGAAAAACGTGTTTATCATTTTGTGGCTTTTGTTATTTGATTCTCGCATGGGCCGACTGTACTCTGAACACCGCGGTTATGCGACCGCCCACCCAAACTGACAATATTGACAACACGAATTTCACCCATGGAAATTATACATAGAGATGTGAGTGCTGAAAATTTACCGCACATTTTACCAATTTTTTTTTACCGATAAATTAATTTTTACCAAAAAAAGTGTTGTGTGGCCCCTCTAATCAAATGAAATCAAAAACGCCTAGGGTGAATCGCAAAGAAATATCTTTTTTATCAACTTTTACTGTGATATTATCATTTGTAATATTGATATACTTGTTATTGTTTATATAGTTTGTTATAGACAATAGTTTCAATATTCTGCCACCCCTATTATATATTAGAACATTAAATATCAGTAGGTAATTAGGAAACATTTGATATAGGCAGATCGCAGATGCCAAGAAAGACGATAATGTGATATTGGTAATATACAATTGTTAATGCAAAAGTTATTTCTAGACATATATTTTTAATGTTAAAATTAAAACGATATAAATACAGTTTTGTATAAAAAGAAAACAAATTACCCAAAAATAAAATAACAAATAAAAACTGTATAGGTATACATATTATACTAATACATAATGCATATAAGTAGGTACTCACATAAATGTGTACCTAATTATATAATAGCTAATATTATAATTTAAGAAGAATTATAAATGAATTTTTCTATTTCCTATGTTTTTTAAATGCTCAATGACCCTGTCAATGTTAACACTAGATGTTATTTTCGGTTCAGTGAACATCAATAATAAACTATTAAGTCGGTCTTGTTGCATAGAACTCCTTAATTTATTTTTTATTATAGTCAACTTTTAAAATACCTGTTCGCAGGAACAACTTGTAACAGTTATTACACTGAATAATTTCAGTACAGTTAAAAATCCATTAATCTAAGGCTGGTGTCAGACTTGCGGAATATCCACAGCAGCCGTTCCGCGGCAGAATTTCCGCGTTGTTTAGGCTGGTGCATAGAGTTAAGTGCAGTTAAGTGCAACCTGGGTGCAACAGTGCGGTATGGTGGAAAACGCTATAACATGATGATGCTCGTTGAAGAATCAATAATCAAATGATGAATAAAATAAAATATTACGAAGTAATATAGAATTTCCGCTACAAATATGACATGGATAACACAAAATAACATGTTAGGATTAATTTTGGTATCCGCCGAGGAAATAAATCCCGCGGAATAATCGCGTCGTGTAGCGGTTTTTTTTCCGTGCAGAAATTCCGCTGTAATGTGTTCAGTAGTATTTAAAATATATTTAAATGATTGTATGTAATTATTTGTTTTAATATAATCAAGCCACGAATGAATAGATTCATTATTAGTGTTAGTTTTAGTGTAAGTGTTAGTGTTAGTTTAACAGTTCTATTTCTTTACGAGCTTTACGTTTTCTGTTTTCACAACCACTTCGTTGACTTGACATGTTTAAGTTTATTTCAAACGGAAATTTATACAATGACCGATATTGACAAGAATAAAATTAATAATAATAATGTCTCATCATATTAATTCACCGAACTATAATAATTATTAATCTATATATAAAAAAATGGAGACAAAATGTATAACAATTCATGAATCGAGAATTGCTATTCATTGATTATATCAATCAACCATAGGTAGAATACGACAAGCTTGGTATAACTTTGATACTTTAGAGTTAAATCATACACTAACGTACATACAGCACGGGGTCCGCGGTCTACCGCAGGTAGATTGCCTACAGCCTACCTGATAATGTACTGCTGCAAATCAGAATTTTTATTCCGGACAACGGAAAAGTTAAGATTAATTTTGAAACCATACACCGAATATTAAATAACGAATCAAACAAAGTTTGGGTCATATAGAGTTGGTACATTTAACGAGCAACGAAGTGCACGGGGTCAGCTAGTATATAATAAATATAATTTAACAGTAAACACTAAAAGACCAGTGTGTAGTGACTGACAACTGAGCATTTTGAATAGTGAATAGATTATTGAGAAATGAGAGGTCAGTCTGAGTCTGTTTACGGTCTTCTATTTGAAAGCGACCAATTATAAACGTATAGGTTTTTCCGTGGAGCAATGCATCTACGGTCGTCCGAACTCGGCTCATCTTAAGAGGGTGCATGTGTTGTCTCCGTTTTACAAATGCACAACATAGCAAAAACTGTTTTGCGCGAGACAACTATGCTCCCTCTGTATTTATAGTAGAATTA
>NC_042493.1:61942886-61966820 GCF_005508785.2 Acyrthosiphon pisum
AGAGGGAGCATAGTTCAATAGTTGTCCCGAGCAAAACAGTTTTTGCTATGTTGTGAATTTGTAAGACGGAGACAACGTATGCAGGTGTAGCGTCCTCTTAATATTAAATCAACACAATTTATATGTATACTATTTATAAATCATAACTAACTTATTAATGTATTTATTCATAGTACATATTTTGTACACAATGTTTTTGTTAGATGAATAAAATTAATGTAGAGGTACACACAAATATTTGTTATTTTATTTCACTTTCACTACAAATAACATTTTCAAACATATTATTATAATTTATAATAAGTATAGACAAATATTTCACTATGCCCCTTAAAAGACCTACTGGTCTGTCTAATGATTGGGCCCCGGCCGCAGCACAGTGTTTCAATGAGCCCCTTAAAAATAATTGTTTTGTCTACAACATTTTACGGAATTTAGAACTGTGACAGGATATATTAATATGTATCATACTTACTTCTACATTTATTGTAAAAACACTTCTGAATAGAAATGTTTTTGTCATATAGATACCTACTTGTCATATTTCATAGTATCGAATACTCATTCATTCACTTTTTAATTTTTTTATTATTCAAGCAAATATTTTAAATATAAATAGTATTATCATAGATATCAATCACTAATGATTTGGTTCAAAAAGAATGTTGGATAAAACAGATGAAACATTTGGTTCAAGACTTTAAAACAGTTCTAAATTTATCATTTAAAGAGTAAATATAACAATAATTAATACATATTTGAGTTTATAATTATATTAGTTTGATGTTTTAGATTTTGATCTACAGTTGTTTTCAACAAACAAGTTACCTACTGTGGGATTATGTATATCTCTTTAAGAAGCTGTTCTTCCTCACTTGATGCATCAACTTCCACAGGATGGTGATGCGTTTATCATTTACAATGAAATTGATAATTTTGCTTATAAGTTATTTAAATGACTAACTAAATCCTCTCTGAAAAACTAAAACAACAAGCAGATAAACTAAGGGATTTATTTGTATCAGAGCTTAAAGATTTAAATAAAATCACAACACAATTAAGCAATTACATGAACTTAACAACAATACACTAATACATTTGAAAGATAGATTTAAAATTTTTTTAACTAAGAGAAAAAAAATAATTTAATGGAGAAAAACAAAACCGACAAAGAAATAAAAGGGGTGCAGGAAATTATCTTTAATTTAATAACAATGCTCTTTCAATTTATTAATTATGAAAGAAAGATGAGTACAAAATAACATTGTAAAATGGGGAAAATACCACCAAGAATAATTAATATAGACAACATACAGATTTACAAAAATTATCCGAATTATAAAAAAAAGACTGATTAGAATGAGCAAAAAAACTAGATAACCTTCTTTATACTATAATATCCCAATAACAGAATGTCAATTCTCAAAAACAGAAATCTTAATTGAATTAAATATTCCCATTTGTGAATACAAATCAAGTTGGAAACTATTCCAATACTACCAACACATTTCAAATTCCAAAATTTTACATATATACTACACTCTTAAAAACATACATGGCAATAAATACAATAATTGTATTATAATTATAATTATTCTTTATTCATTATTAATGAATAAAGAATAATTTCAGGCATTGGAATCCATTATTGTGACCCCAGTGATGGATTTATGTTATACATCAAAGTTTTCTTTAGAAATCACCCTAACACCACAATGTGTAGAAGTGATTTTTAAAAATTGACCTTTTGAAGAAATAAATAAATATTTTTATTTACAGTGTGTAACACAAGTTAAAAATTTAAAAAATTAAATTTCCCTATGATCGTGAATTAATAAGAAATAAAGAAACAATTATTCCAAAAATGTACCCATGCAAATTAAGTGATACCAATAGATTAACTATACCCATATCCTGGACAAATATAAAATCACTACAAATCATACACGAAGAATTGAAAAATAAAATATTTTTCACGAATCTAACAGAAATAACAAACAAATACTGGACTAAAGATATACCGAATTTTCACATAAATAAAAAAATAAAAGACTATGACAACTATTTCAAAAATATTGTTTTAGATAGGATGCCAGATAAATTAATAAATTAATTTCTAGGAGACATAATATACATAACACGGCTATCAATAATCAATATTAACCATATGTATAATTTGTATCTGCTATAAAATATACCCTGTGAATTGTGATAATAACAGTTAATAATTCCAGACCATGCATTGTCCCCACCTATTCCTCCCAGACTATACAATTTAGATAAATAAATATAATTTACATAATAGTTAGAATAATAATGAACTAAATAAAGATCACTTATTAAACGACTTTTTTCAGCACTGGAGAAAAATAAAATCCATAAAACAGAAACGTTCATGAGCAAGTAGACTAGAAATGATCCGCACATTGATAAAAGAGAAACAACACAGCTGTAAGTCCATAACATGTTCGCTTCAACAAAATTTTCTATAAAAAAAAAACAAATGAATATATATAAAAAAAGGAAACAAAGGCCATACATATACCAGACATATTCAGATATCCAAAATTCCTCCAGTAGCGAAGTAGAAAAACACCATTCTCCATCCTAAATTTTGTCACTAACAATCTAAACCTAAATATCATAGGAACACAGTTTAAATTTAAAAAAAAAAGAGAGGGAGAATCTTCTTCTTCATCTTTATTCGTCTTTCAATGTTCGTAAAATATTAATATTGTAATAATGTAATTGTAATTTATCTGATACAAATAAATAACACTTTTTTTATAATATTAAAATATGAATAAATTTTAAATTAAGTTATATATTTTGTAATATTATCAAGATGTATGTAATAATTTTGCCTTTAACATCATCAAAAGTGTAATAAATTGTCAATGGGTAAAGCTATAAAAAAAAATATTTATTATATAAATTATTATGTATTGCTACCAGACCTACTTGTTGTTTTATTTTATATTGTGAAAATAAGTATAATAATAAAAAGTGTAATAAATAATTAAAAAAAAAAGTAATGAATCTATTGTTAATATAGTGTACACTGTACAGTGTTTTAACAAAATGCATAACTCATCGAGAAAAAACATACAAAACCCTGCCATATAATTATAATTTACAATATAATATTTATATTCACTTGCGTTACATGTTTAATATAAAAAAATTATTTATATTTTTTAATACTGATAATTTGGATAAATTCAAAATCACCAATTTGTGAATCTGATTATAAGAATAATTTTGATGGAAAAAACATTTATCTAAATCAAGTAGTTTATTTTTTAGAATTTCTAAAATATCAATATTTTTTTGATTAAATTAATTTTGAACGTAATAACTTTTTTCAAAATATTATTTTTGGGAATTTGCTAACATGAGTTTAAATATTTTTCAAATTATTTACTAATCATATAGGTACGTAGTAGGATCAAAAAGTTCTCGGAATTTCATAGTTATTTTTCTATAAATAAATTCCGGGAACTTTTTGATCCTACTACGTAATTTTAACAAATTTTGTCAAACGTTTAAATAGCATTATTTTTTTCAGGTCTTCCTGTTACATCTTGTTTATAGCACAAAACAGTTTACATACATATAAAAATAATAAATACAATTTTAAAAAAATCAGAATTTTATAATATTTTTAAACTGATTTTAACATTTTAGTGAAACACTGATCCTGTTCACTTGTTATGTGGGACACCGGTTAATAACCACTGATATAGGCTATCATGGTTAAAGTGTTGAACTGTCTCATTAATATATAATTGGCTTTAGAAAAGTTAACATTAAAAGTCTTCTGAACAATTTTGAATTTGAATCTTCATTGTTATTTGTTGTATTTAGTTAAATATTAAAAATTTAATCATCTTTAATTATATTTAATACAATTGTAAGATAGAAAATATATTTATTATAATTTATAAAGTATTAGTATATAATATGTTTATAAACAATTATTTGTTTCAACAATCTTAACAATAATTAAATGTTTATACTTCATTTCTCACAATTATAATTAATTTAAAAAAATATCAAATTGCTATACAGTTGTGTAGATTTCATCCATCTGAAACTGATAATGACAAAATATATTTATGAACTGAAGAAAACATAATTGAGTAGTCAGTGTTATACAATGATGTCCTAGTTTATCTGGATCTTGGAACCCTCTTTTGCTGACTATAAGAAACAAACAAATACATTTAATTATAATTCTTGTAAACATATATTTTTAAGTGTAACTATAGAAAATAATGTGTAACACTATAACATAACTATCGCAAATTAAGTGTTATTTATATAATGCATTAGGTACATTCTAAACTTATATTATTATTTCTATCATAATTCAGTATACTCTATTCCAAATAAATTTGGAGAAACTGTGCAGCCTCGGAAAAGTAGCACCCCTATGATTGGCCAGTAGTTAACAGCCGCTAACAAGACTGCACATGCTCGAATGCGACAAATTTTCATCGTGATTTTTTTCCAACTTATTTTGAATGGAGTATACTCAACATTCAAAGTACATAATTACAATTTACACTGTAAACAATAATAAAATACTATATTCATATTAATAATGCACAACAATTAATGATAATACATTATGGTAATTGTAATACTACAGAACTTACATAATCTGTGTTATGAAGGTTTGAATGTAGTTGGTGTACATAATAATATAATATAAACTTATGGTATGTTTATAAACACGTTTTTTCTCAAAAAAACCTAAAGTGGTAATTGAAGTTACCAGCAATGTCCCAAAATTAATCACATCCAATTGAATTTTCAGACTTGTTATGTGTTTTTTTGAAATTTAAATATATTATTAAGCCCTCCGTGCTATTAAAATTGAACCATTCAGCAATGCATAACCTACAAATTAAAATTTTGTTAAAAATATGTCAGTGCACTATTTGTTTTCCCACTGACTTATCAGCAACAAAACAAATTTGTGGACATCCGATCCAATTTTATAATGTAAGCTTTAATAAACATAATTAAACAATTTTTTCTAAGAAAACTTACAAGTATATTTTTTTATATTTTATTTTTAAAGCAAGTTATGGGTATTTTAAGTTTGTAATATAATTTATTGAACATAGTTATTTATTTATTTATTGTGAGTAAACGGGCCGAGCTTTATGGACACAAATACAATTCCACATATTATGGTATTAGATATATTATAAAATAACTATAAACTATAATATCAGACAATAATATAATATAGCCATACAGATAACTTACTTTTAAATTAAAATATCAATATATCCTATATGGTGCCCACAATAATATTTTTACCTTGTTGTTACCCTAGTTGCAGGATTCACTTTAATATTAATATTTTTATAACTTGAATTACAATTTACAATCTTTTGAATGTATACTTGGTCTGTAGAATAATTGTCTTAAAGAAAATCAACTTCTGAAAATTGTTCAATACATTGGCTCGACTTCCTAGTTCCTTGTAGGTACGGAGGTACCTACATTATATTATATTTCAGTTTTGAAAACCATGATATAATACATTGTGTGAACTAAAAACAGTAACAGTAAATCATTAAGTGACTTTTAGCAAACATTTAAAACTTTAGAAACCTCACACAATTACTTACTTTATACTTGCGTCAATTACTTTTAATTACAAGACGCGACATTATAAAGTTTCTGTAACAAATAAAGTCTAAACTATCACCTAGGTTTTTCATCAACCTAAGTTGATAAGAATATGTATGATGTGTTGCCTATACAAGTCCCAAACATTAGATTGAAAATAGTATAATGATAATATAGGCAGTAGTTGAATATTGTTGAATTTATTAAAGTACAATACTTTTTTTCATAACGAGGTGTATTTGTAATACCTAGGGTACAAGCTTACCTGAAAGTTCTATCACGTAATAGCTGAAAATACAAATCAACACTTCCAAAAGCACGGAAGTCAAATATTATTATTTTTAAGTAAAATACATTTGACGTTCTTACCCTTTTCCTTTTTTGCGGTGTTTTACCGGCGTTTATTTCCTTGTCAATTTTTACCTAGATTCATGCAGAGTGACGGCCCAAGAAAGGGAAGGGTACATTTTAGCCAAAAAAGTGACGCACTCAGTTTTCGACAAAATCAATTTTGGTGTTTGGTGTAACTCTAAAACAAATTACTGTAGATACATACAATTTTTAATGGTTGTTTATAATGGCATTTTCTATACACGATAACATTTTGAATATATTTTGATATTTTTTTTTGAGCTGTGTACGGACATTTTCAGTTTTAAATTTTTTAGTTTGTTTAACTTTCAATAAAATGTTATTTGTTGGGTAAAAGATCGTTAAAATTGAATACAAGGCTCCAGATGTACCTATTGTTATAATAGTAGTTGAAAAATAGTAAAAATACCTATATAGGCAAAATTTTATACTTTTTTATAAGCATTTAAAGTTCAATTTGTGACAAAATTTATCAAATTTAAAAATTAAAATGATTTTATAGTTAAAACTGTATGAAATGTTTAACTTTTATAGCTAATGATTGAAAATTTAAAACGAGAATCCACGTAAATAGGTAAATAAATTACTTTCATATATCATCGAATATATTATATACTTATAGTCATATATCATATACTGACTGGCCGTCTCTGACATTATATAATTGAATTCAAATTTTACACCATCCATTACAGTGACCCACTTGTAACCCACTGTACAGCAGAGCTACACCCACTTGTCCACCTTTTGGTCTTTGTTTTTAAAAACATTTTTTATTAAATGATTTGATACAAACATTATTACTTATTACTTACTTTTCTATTAATTCAATATTATATATATGAAAATATAATATATATTTATTGTATGATAAAATATAACAATGACATTTTAGAGAAAATAATATGTGTTAAATTTCTAATAATTTAAATAATATATAATATACAGTCATATAATGTAATATTAACATGTCTCTGTATAGTGTATATAATATTATTTATATGAAAAATAACGTGAAAACAAATCGAAAAAAAATGGTTTATATGGTATAATCGATTTATGGCGGCCATTTTATACCATACGGCACAGACGGTCGCCGCCCGAAAATCGCTCCGACGGATTCGAACTCGGACATAGGTACCTAACAACCTACGTTTGGGGAACTACGCCTAACCTACCGAAACGCAGTTTGTGTTGCAATCTTCAACACTTAAACTATGTGTCTACTGAGCGTCGTAAACGGATATATTCGATAAACATCGGTGTAATCGTATATTATAATTCGATGTATCTACAATCTACACACTGTTTAAACTTTAATTGGAGTTTATTCAATGATCTGACCGTTATATTATTATTATTATTACATTATTATAATGTATGTTTGATAATACATTTATTTAAATCAACCACAAAATTGTTTTTACGTGAAGCAATATACCTACGCTATTAAGGACCAAGCAATATGTCTACAATAATTCGATAATGCAATAAACAAATCAAAACAAAACAGTATCTATCAGTTGTGCGTTGGAACGACGACCGACTGACATTTCGTGAACGCGAATTTTAAAGTGTACACACTGAATTTGCGTACAAACCGCATCCACGGGTTTCAAAATAAATAAGCTTAACAAATAGAGCACAAACGACAATTGAAAAAACGAAACGAATCGAGAAAAACGGAAAAAGCAATAATAAAGACCGACGCTGCCAACCGACAAAATGACGGCCACCTACAACTGAGCTTCACTTGTTACAATAAATGTAAATTGTATAGGAATTCCTTATCGAGTGTAGTATAGAAGTCTGTTGACATAGTATATATAGGTACCTAATAGGTAAACTATGCCCATCTCGACGTGCAAACAATATGTCGTAGGCACGCAGTGATGGGCATAATAATATAAGTGACGGAGCATAGAAAAGAATAAGTGACGGAGTCCCGAGTCACTCACGTAATACTGCTTTTCATGGACGATATGCGCATGCGTAAAGTAAACCGTCCTATACTGAATAATATGTAGCCACGTAGGTACAAATCATCATAGTATCATACAATCTCATATTAGTAAACGGAGCATATTATAAGCTAATTCTTTATGACTATCCTTGTCTATGATTACAAGGCCGGCGGGGTTGAGTAGTGTGGGCTTACAGTCATACAGTTTATTGTACCATCTATGAACTAGTGCGCATGCGCCGTGTAATTCGCTAGTCGGTGACACCCGAACAGCGCCGAGCGCAGTCACGTACTCACGCCCGAAGTGTCGGACCCCTCGAACTACATCCATACCATGACTAAAAAGATAGGGGCATACGTAATCTACGATAAAAGTAAACAGTGGAAACAACCCGACCCCGCGCAGAATACCCTGCCTATTAGACGGAAACGGTTTTTCAATACGGGTATAACATCATGTCAGTGTTACGGAAACAGTTTCATTGTTTGGACTTCAGATCATAGGTAAACACTTCACCCATCAGCTGATCGAGTTTCGCTTCTATATTGTTCTATGGTTAGTACCAAATACCAATATAATATAATCTCTTTTCTATGGTTAGCACATTCAACCTTTCCCAGCCAAAGTCGTACATCGCCTCCTTAGATCATATACAATTATGTATTGTATATGATCTAAGATCGCCTCATATCATTGGTCGTTAAATTACCCAGCTAACATACAGCAGTGAACCAGATAACGGGGTATGAAGTGGTCGGCGAATACGATGCGTGTTGAAAAGTTGCTGACTTAATACCTATTTTGTCAATTGTCACGATCCATACTTTATATAATATACTTGTCTATGATACTCCCTCTACTAGACATTATAATGATTATTATAATATACAATAAATTATGCGATAATTATTTTAACGCGTACCCAATTTATTATTCGTCCAACACTGAAACTTATATAATATATACTCACTAATATGCATAGACGCAAATAATGTTTGAGATTTGGGGGGGGGGGGGGCTAATAGGGCTAATAAGGCATTACTCATTGATAATATTGAATAAGCTTAAAACAAAATGTAGGAAATGTTTGTGAGGGCTATGGACATTTTTGGGGGGCTTAGCCCCTAAAGCCCCCCCCCTATTTGCGCCTATACAGTAATATTTGTCTCAAATTATCGGGACAAGAGTCTATCCATAGTATAATATGATCTAAGTGGACCATCATAGACATAAATTATAATCTTGAATCATATATTAATAATTTATTCTGTTCTATGTTCTTTATTCACAATAATAATATTATAGACTATAGAGTAAAAGTCAAGAACGGCATATAAGACGACCATTACCTGCTTATAAGTTATAATGTATTAAGTATTTGAGTACTATGCCGTTATGCACATAGGCCTTTTACTAATAGACGGCAATGCCGTCTTTAACCTTTTTTAAGGCCCTGGGCAGTGGTATAATGGGGCTCCTTCGACTTGGACAGAACACTATTTTATTAAAAACAGGTTAATAGGGAGATGGTACATAAGAAAAAATCTAGATTAATTTAACTGTGAATTATTATGTTTTTTATTAGACGGAGCATAAAATAACGACGGCGGGATTGGGTAGTGCGGTCCTTGGCAATTTATTAGAGTGATAAATATATACAGTTATACACGGCTTATTGTATCGTCTAGTGCGCGTGCGCCGTGTAATTCGGTAACACCAGAACCGCACAGTTACGTGTTACCACTGGAAGCTTGGAATACGTCATTCCTACTCCGCCTACTATAATAATCAATAGTAGATTATGCGTACGCACTACCGACGCGCACAACGCACATGCGTACAAGCACAACGGGTTAATCGATACAACAATGCAACATGCAGCACAGGACGTCCTAGACGAGTGACGACTGACGACTGACGACAGACGCCATTATACGAGTATACTACGACTTTACGGCGGCGGACGGACAACTACAGACTAGAGTAACTAGAACTTCAACTAGACAATAAACTCTAAAAGATTATCAAGAACATGGCGGACAAAAGCTACCAATTCGCAATTGGTAAGTGTTCATTTTGTCACAATAACCGTACGGTTAAGTTCATGCCCAGGTTAGGTTTGGTATATATTATGCTGCTGATTCGTAATGTGTTGATACGCTTAAATGCTTAATGTAACGAAACAATTCCATGCACTAAAAACTCAATAGTCAATATTATAACTACCTACCTATGTATATTAATGAATTTCTAAAATTAAATCTAACAAGCTTCAAATGTAGGTATCTATTAATATTTATGTGCTTATGGTATTAATTAACTACGTACCTATATAATGAATGCATTTCATCATCATGAGCTAATATATTTTGAAATAATATATGTTTCACTTACTCCTAATACATTTAAATGAGTGATTTGTGTTGTTCTCATATTGTTTCCGGTTGATTATAGCTTTGGTAACATTTACTTAACTGTATTATCTCTTGTCCGTCAACTATACATCAAATTCATGTCAGTTATATTGGGTTTAATTATAAATTACTGTGTTATCGTTTAGTGTTCCTCAAATTGCTATATACAGGGCCGGGATCAATAGAAGCGCTTATGGATAAATAATAATTTGAGCCTCCTCACAAAAAAAATTAACTAATTAAATGTTACTGTATTTACCTGTAACTTATAAGCATAATCAAGGTTTACTATAAAGCTTTAGTCTATTATTTTAATGTAAGGTTCAATTACAAACTATTAAGTAATATTTCAAATTCAAAATAACGATATAACTAACGAAATTATCTAATTGATTGTATTACCTACTTAAGTACTTTTGTATGACTTCAGTGGCAGATCCAGGGGGGGAGAGTCTGGCCCCAGACCTCTTCAACAGACTATAATTATTATAGGTATCTAATAACATAAACGATTCCTAATCCAACCATGATAAAATTAATAACATTCCTTTAATAACCATTTCTTTCATATTTTTAGGAACGTCAACTAGAACATTATAATGTATTGCATTTATAGCTTAGAAGTAATTTTTTTAGGAGATCCTCCCCAAAAAAATTAAGCACTGGATCCGCCACTGTATGACTTAAATTCTAAATTCTAAAATACATTGGTTTATGTGTCATATAAACAAAAATGATATAAAGTGTAAATACAATAATTGTACTCTCCAAATTAAATATAAGTAACTACACATAATTGTGAACATTTTTGGGAGCAGATTCTCCGATGATTGAAGTATGCACCTAGTCCTTCTTAGATGCAATTTCATGCTCAATTGAAAGTCTGGCCAAGTTTGATAGACGTTCTTGAACCATGGTGGAAGCTGTAGTAACTGGCATTGTTAAAATATATCCTCTTGTTGCCGCTTTCAAAATTGGGTATATATAGTGTTTGAAGTATGAAGTATTTCATTTGAAATATTTCACAAAAACGTGAAAATTTGAAATTTTTTAATATGTAATATAATTTAGTATGTATACAATATACATATGTATACTATTGTATACCTACTTGTATTATTTAAACATTAAAATATTAAAATATTTTGAATACCAGTTTAAGTGTACCTATAGTAAATAAAGGTTATGTATACATTTAGGTACCATACAATTATAAATGTGATTTATGACAATTATATGTAAATATAAAACTTATTTAAAAATAAAACAAAATTTATTAAAATACTGAAATATTTCACACATTTGAAATAGGTAGAGTAAGAGTTTGTAGTTTTAATAATGTTATTCATTTAGACTTGAAATATTAAACTTAATGTATAACTAACTATCTAGCAGTGGTGGTTTTAATTCATAGACATAATATAATATATAAACTATATTATTATGTCTATGATTTAATTATTAAAAATATAATTCATGGTTATCAGATGTTAAACATTAAAAAAAAATTCATGAAGGGATCTATCCCCCTCATCCCTCCCACTGTTCGACTGCCACTAATCACTACTATTGAAATCAACACTATATAAGAATGCTAGATAATCAGACCATATTTTGATATCATCTACCTAATTCCATAGTCACTAAATTTAAACCAAACAAAAATAATAATAGAATATAATCCTAGAAATGTATAGCATTGTAGCTTTACAATAGTTTGACTTGTTTCATTTCACTTTGAGTAATATATTTTCCGTTTTATTTTTCTAGTAAGTAGTTGGAAAATCAGTAGGTATATTTAGGTATTAAAAGTGCAATTTTTTTAGCATACTTAATGTATTTTTAAAACCATTTTATCATATATTTTGAATGCATTCAATTAAGCTTTCTAAACGTTTGGTAACCATATAGCTAAATATAATGATTATTTATGTTACAGTGCATGTGTTTAGTTTATTTAAATTTACTATATTTACTATATTAATAAAATATTATTTTGGTCAACTTAATATTGATAACCAACTCTAGCTTCAATCAACATTAGCAAATTGAATAAATCCAGCATAAAATGTTATTTTTATTTTAAATTATGTTTTATTCTTAATTAGGTGAAAAAGTCTTTGTATACTACAACGGATTGCTTTACGAGGCAATATGTTTAAAGCGACGAAAGACAGATTATGGAGAAAATCAGTACTTTGTTCACTATAAAGGCTTTAAAAATAAATGGGACGAGTGGAGTGATGAGGATAATATTTTACCAATCAATGAGATTAATATGGGCCACAAGGAAAGGCTAGAATCTAGTCGGTAAGAAATTGATCAATTATTACTACTCATCGCTTATCACTAAGGCTCGGAAGTTGTAGGAGTTGTATATGACTTTACATGCTTTAAGTTTATAGAAGACCAAGGTAGAAATCTGAGATATAAAATAATGAATTTAAAAATCAAAAATTTAAACTGCATATTTTGTCAATTTAAGGGAAAAAGTGCATATTTATTGATTTTTATATTCATATCATTTAAAATTGTATAAAAAAAAATTAACTCTTTTTATTCGTAAAATGTGTATTTCAATAATAATATTGAATGTAAAACTCAATATTATTTAACATAAGTATTTATTGTTATCGTCATAGTCAACTATTAATTTAACGACAACGGTGCAAGGCACAATTTAATCCCTATTGTGCTAATATTCCAATATAACTTCTGTCTTTACAAATATATTTTTTAAACTATTTTTTTTAATTCAAAAAAATATAAAATCAATCAAATGTCAAAATGGCAAACAATTTTCCGCCTATATTTTAAATATTATTAATTTTACATTTTTTTTTTTTTTATTACATTTCTTTTAGTGCAAATGAATAACAACATAAAATAGTTTTTTGGCATTTCTAATAATTTTTATTTTTTATGAATATTAAATTTATTTGTATGTTTTACATTATTTCATGCATATTTTAAAACTTTTATGTTCAATCTCAGCGACAAGCCTACTCTCGGACGGCTCAAGCGTAGACTTTATATCTATAATATGATGTCTTACCTCAACACCAATAACTAATTTAAAATCACCTATATAATTAATTTTATTTTCTATTCTATTGTACCATTATATATTTAGAGGTGTAAATTTTTGTAATTTGTTGTTAATAATTTGTAAATAATTATGCATTATCAATTTTTAAACTGTTAAAAATGTTAATTAATAGTATCAATAAGTTAGATGACCTTGTCAGGAATACTTTACGATAAAAATAAATAAAAATAAAACTTTTTTGTGCATATTTACATGCATAATTTTCCTTTTTTATCACTACTTTAGCACTACTTATCACCAGTTATTTAAAAAAATATATTTATTATATTTATTTATGTAGAAAAAATTGTAAAGGATCAAAACGAGGAAAAAAATCTCAAGAACCTAGGGACACAGAAGATGATTCTTCGCCAAAACCAGCATTAAGAAAACGAGGTATATATTTTAATTCAATATTTATTTTGTATTTCATATTAATTGTCATTGTATTGTTTTGTTAAAACTAGGCAGGCCCAAAAAAAATGTAGATCAATCTGCAGAACAAGCAGTAGGACAATCTGCAGAACCAGTGCTAAGACTATCTACAGTACTAGCGGTAGAACAATCTGCAGAATCAGTGGTAGGAAAATCTGCCGAATCAGACAAAGAAAACTCTGCAGAACCATCAGTAGCAGAATCTACAGCCCCAGCGTTCGAACAATCTGCAATCTCAACTGTAAAAGACAAACCAGCTGTTCTAGCTGTTGCTAATATGGTATTAAATATTATTCCAAGATCAAAGGTACTTATAACAAATAGTGTAAACAATTTAGTTAAAAATTTGAGTTAGATATGTTTTTTAATTAAATTTTTGTTTTAGCTTCTTGCAAATGAATTGCGTAAATTAGTAATACCATTTAAATTAAAATACGCAATAGAACTTGATTGTATAATTATGCATCGTCAATATAACTATGCATCCCAAAAGGTACAATACATTTTAATTTTATACGTCATGACTAATGATTATATCATTGTAATATTGATTGCTTGGTTTTAGCTATTAAAATTTCCGGAGAAAAACTTTTTGGCACAAGTAATTTATACCTTCACTAATTCATCTTATTTTATAGATGATAGCCAAAAGTAATTATTTAATAACTATCTAAATTTATTATTAATAAATATTTCATTCTAATATTTGTTTTAGGATATATTCAAAGATATTCTGTGTTACTTTAATGCAATATTTTAATGCTTCTGTTCACAAACATCTAACATACAAGGTTGAGAAAATGTACAATTTACAATGTAAGGTAATGATAAAAAATTTACTATGTAAAATAAAGCATATTTTTAAGACGAGGATATATATATTAATAATTTCCATTTTTAAATAATTTACTTAAGAATCTGGGCGAAACAATAAATGTCTTGGTTTTATTTTCGTGTTTGTGTACACATACAATAGTGGATACCATTTCCTAGACGTCATGGTATAATTTAAAAATAATAATTTTGGTGTTTTTGTGCTGCTTATAAATATTTTAAATGTTTATCTCTTTTAGTTTATTTGCAATTTATGTGTGGTACAATTATTTATTTTTGGGTGAAAAAATTTTAAAATTGAATACAAGGTATCGTCAAAAGGCATTCTTACTACTTATACAAAATATAAAAATTACATAAACACTATTTTTTTTTTTTTTAATTTTAGAGTTTAAATTTTAGAAATTTGTTATAATCACAAATTTTTTAAAATGTTCAATTTTTACAGCTTAGGCTAGCAAATATGATACAACGTTAGATGAATAAAAAGAATTTTAGTTACTTTCCTATAGTCAAAATAATTCTCTGTGCGGACTAGAAACTTACATCCTATATTATTTTACTGAATTTTACACAATGCACTTTTCTCAATATTTAGAATAAAGATTTGCCTATTTATACCGCAAACCTCTTCATACCCTCCTACTGTAGATAATATATAACAATAGTCAATAATTGTGACATAAATATAATATACTATCAGGGTCAAACTTAGCTTTTTAACACCCGGGGAAAATTAAAAAAATATACCTATCTCAGGGAGATTATCAAAATTAGTATTTTTTTTGTTACGAAAAATCAAGCACTTTCACACAGTATTGTGAGGACCAACATTTACAAAACCTTTTGCAATATACTGAACCAATCATTTATTTACCACAAATAATTTAAATGATTTTAACTTAAAAATAAAACATTTTAAATTATAAACTAATCACGTAATAATTTTAGAAGCACTTCTTTATGGTGTATTTAAATCTAAAATATGTTGTCAATATTTCTAAGTTTCAGGTTTAGAATAAATAATATTGATATTAATAACATGTATGAATTATTTATTAACAAATCTAAATTAGGTATCCATTGCTTACTTTTAATATAAAAATCTTTATGTAAAAGAACAATATTTAATTTACAACATAACAATATTATACATTTTTCATTTATAATATTTGTTACAATCAAAACTTAATATGTACCTAGGTTTGGAAAAATATAATGAAACAAAAATGTGATAATGTACTGAAAATTGTAATATAATGATTATACATGATAAAGAAATTTACTTTGTCATAGATTTTAACTCATGGGTTATATGTATATACTAAAATATTATAAATTTCCAAAATAATTAGAAACCGGTTGTTTATTTGATATCTTGAACTATAAAAATAAATAAGATTAAAAAAACTAACCCAAGAGAATATAAATTTCCTTTTAAATTATTTTAATAAAATATGTAAACAATTTTCAATCTGACTTGGGCTACATATCAATAGGATAGTATTTTTGTTTTAATTATTTAATTATGTTGTACTTTCGTACTATCAAGTTTATCAAGAAAATTAATAGTTGTATATTTGTATTTAAAAAGCAAACACAAATAACAAATTATATTCCATTTTGTGTTATTTTTCATTTATCTAGTGCCATGGTGATATTTATAAAAAAAAAGTTCAGTATTAAAAGTTCAGTATATTTAAACCTACGAACATGTAATTTAATAAATAATCTGAAAACAATTAAATCAGTAGTACCTAAGTAACATTTTATATAGTACATAATTTTATGCAGTACCCATTTGAAAAAATATGCATTTGTTAATTTAAAATTACATAACAGTGAATTAATAGTGCCATTTTTAAAATAAAGTTTTAAATAACTATCTACATAATATATTATATGCAAGAAAACGATGTCATTAACCATAATTATTATGTCACTAATCGGAGAGTTCATTAATTTAAGATGGACTAAGGCGTGTACACTCCCACAGACAGTTGCGGACAGGTATTTCCGCGGCTCTGCGTACCTATTTCATATTTGTCCTTTTTAATTTTTAAACCAATATTATTAGTTATTACTTATCTCAATTAAAAATAAAATTATTTTATTATATATTTTATTCGCATATTACACATTTCCTGTAAAATATTATTTTGTAAATATTTATAATACTATTTAATTTATAGTTATTATTCAATACTAGATAGGAAAATTGATAAAATATTTACTTCTGTCATACTATTTATTAGGTAAGACTTAATACTTAATAAAAACTTGAAAAACATCGTTCAGGTGTAAAGCAGTTGATACAGGCATAGTACAAAATATTTTCAAGAGTTCATGAATATTAGGATAAAACTCTTTATCACAAACATCTAAAGCATGTAACCCAGAGTTGAATACAATGTTTTTAGTCACTAAAAATAAACCCATGCCCTATAGTAAATCTACAGTCTTCATGATAATTTTGTTTTATTTACCGACTATTTATCGGGCTTATTATAAACACCCATTCGCAGAAAATTCAAAAATACAGTATACCATACCACCATAGAAGTATATGTTTTTATTTTTTGATATATATGCCGCGAACGACTATAGTGGCGTGTAGTATATCAAAGCGGTCAAATTACCACGGCTAGAACATCTAGAAAACAGATATACCTACTTAAAACTTAAAAGAAGTATTATATTTGAGAAATATAGAAAATAAGTTAACTTAACTTGACAAAAAAAAAAAGGTCATGGGGGTCAAAGGTCTACCCCCCCGTATTTACGTAATACTAAATGCATTCATGTTATAGTGCAAGTTGTCAACAATAAATAAAAAAAATAATAATTTTGGCTCGAAACTCCGAAAAGACAGGGGGGGGGGCACGCTCCGGGTGCTAAGTATAGGGGCTGTTACCACATACTGCTTGTCCTATTGCTTACCAAAAGTTCTTATAATAATAAATAAAAATATTTTATACACTTTTTTATTAATTTTAATTCTACATTAAATTTAGCAATATTTAATACAATTTATTACAATGAAAGAAATAACAAGAATAATAATTGGTAATAATACATTGATTACAAATCCCATAAAAATTGTATCGTTAGTAGCGCAAGTTATATCGTTATATTTGTTATACCAGTTATATTGTATTAGAATGTAATTGGCCTTACTGCAATATTAAAAACAAGAATTTTGTTCTTAATTATGAAATTATTTAACTTCATAAAATAAGTAAATAAACAATTTTTATAAAAGTTATGTATTATAATATTATACTGTTTTAGGCCGTGGAATGTTTTCTGAATAGATTGAGATATCAACCACACATCAATTATATCTATAAACAATTCCTAAGACCCAAATATATTTGGTGTTATTTGTATGGTCCCATGTTTCTATTAAGATTAATTGGTAAGTATCGAACACAAATACATTCTTTTATGCTTAACCTTAAGGACTTATAAATACATTTGTATGAAGTCTTTACAACATTTAATTGAATAGTTTAATGACAAATATTTTTTCATTAACATTAAAGTTCTATGTTATGTGAATAATTTTAATTTTCATATTTTTAATTATGTCTCTTATTGAGTATTAAGTTGTCCGTTTCACAATAGTTCCTCTAGCCTATAGTGTTACAGTTATTTTATGAAGTAACTTAAATATTAATTTTATTTAACAATGAATTTAGCCTAAATTGGAAATAGTGTTAGTACATTCCTTGCCTAGGAATTAAATCAAAACAAATAAGATGTAAATAAAATATCTTAAAAGGATGTGATACCTGTGTGTGTTGTCTCCGTCTTACAAGTGCGTAACATAGCAAATTGTACGCTCAGCAGAATACGTGTAACTCTGTTAATTTAAAAATTAGAGTGAATTTACCTCTTATAAAATCTAAAGATAAGATTATTATCTAGGCAATCTTATGAGCTTTTTATTATATTTTAATTTTAAAACAAGTTATGAGTATTTTAAGATGTACAAACAATTTACAATTTTAAAATACTCATAACTCCCTTAAAAATAAAAATTAAATAAAAAGCCCATGAGGTTGACCTGATAATAATCTTACCATTAAATTGTATAAGAGATTAATTCACTCTAATTTTTAATATATTGGAGCTACAGTATTCTACTGAGTGTAAAATTGACTATGTTACACACTTGTAAGACGGAGACAACATATACGGGTATCACATTCTCTTAAGTGCATCAGAGTCATTTTGTGTGAGTGCAAAAACAGACAAATAGTCAAATTGTATTAGCTATTTTTTATTTAAAAAGAGAATATTTTGCAAGTTGGATCAAAACTCGATTTTTAAAACTATAATTTTACTATAGAAGCTAAAATATGCATTTCAATTATACACAATATTTTTTATTTTTTAAACATATTTTTCTAGCACTATTAAAAGTAAAATAAAAATTTGGGCTTTGATCCAACCTAAAAAAAGTGCTCATCTTTCAGATTAAAAAAAAAATTATCAAAATTTGATATATCAATGAGGGGTGTAATTTTTTCCTATGAAGTAATTTTTGTTGATACAGTATACTGTATCAACTGCCGTCCCTAAATAGGTATCGGGCTGTAAATTGGTGGAAAAGTTTTATAATTGAGTTAACAACTGAAATTTGAAATATGATTTTCAAATTGTATAGAATTGCAGAAAATTAATTAACTCTTATTAACTTTAAAAATATTTATCAATTTATTTGATAATTTGCTATTCAAATTTTGTTCTCAAGTAAAATAGAATTAAATCAATGAAAATATTTTACTATACATTTTATCATAAGAAGGCTTAACATTTATTTTTCAGTTCGTTTACCAAAAATTTTGGGATCAACCTCGATGCTTCCTGAATATGATTCAAATACCTTTGTTTATCATATTAAAAAATTAATCCGGTAAGTTATTAATTTTAGATTTTTATTTAAACAAATACAGTTGAAATTATTTATAATGACATCCAAAAAACTAGTAAAAGTAGAGTACAACACCAAAATATAAAATTTCATCAAGAAAAAAGATTGTATTGTCACACATATATGATATGTATTAAAAAGATATCCAGTTTTTATTAACTACACACAATTTTACGTGTGGGACAATATTTTGGTTCTAGAAATGGATGGGTAATGGGTATGACCATTATTTATAATTCAGAGGATCTTTGTCAATTTTGTGATGTCATATACCATAAAAGGAAAAACTACGATTAAAGACATACAGTTTACTCAACAACCCTAGGCACATACATAACAAAAATGATGCACGAACATTCTGGTTTCAAACAGGTGATCAATGATAAGAGAAAAGCTACTAACTCTCCAAGCGTGGTTAACATCAATCAACATCCTAATATTATATAATATATATATTGATATATTTTGTAGTACCAAGAGGAATCACTAAAATGCAAAAGCGCTAACTATATTTCTTGTTAAGGCAAAAAATTGTGTGACAAAAAATAAGTTTCGTTGAGTATATATCTATATATCGTACCTATATATCTTCAATTGTGGGCAAAACTTAGAGACTTATCAGTTTTATTACAATAACACACCAGCCCCTGCTTTTTTTTAAACTTTCTTGGCTAAACATAGCTTAGTTACTTCAAAAACCATTATTTTGGTTCTATAATTTTGATCTACTTTTATGATGTATTTGGAAATTTACGTCATAAAGCAGAGGACCTCAAAACAGACCAGCAGTGAATAAACAAGTTTATGAATAAAAGTTGGATTAATACAATTTCTAAGAAAAGGGTGAGGTACAGCTAACGAATGCCCAAACCGTCATGTTTTATTAAACACGACACCGTATATTAAAAACTACATACATTTTTTATATATTTTAACCTATCGATAAAACCGCATCATATATATATATATATATTATACAACACAATATAGTTCATAACGAGTATATAGTAATATAGTATATAACACTGCACACCGGAATGTGGTTTCACAAGAGCAGGACGTGGGCATTTTCGAAAAGATAGTATACAACTACAGTATCCGTGAGAATCATGAAGAATAAAGATATCTTTATTCTTCATGGTAAGAACCCAGATATTCAATAGACAGAGGGAGAGGGCTTAATACTGTAAAGTGAACCCCGAAACGGCCTGTATTCAGACGTGGTTCACCCGAGCTTATGCGAGCACCTTCACGTTGGTCAGAATAACGATTGTCATTTTTCAACTTAGAATAATTTTCACAGAAGAATCAACTATAATAAATACGACTTAAACCATTTTCAACCGAGTATATATTTATTACACCTGAAATACATCCTCATACCACGGTACGCCTGCACCTGCACGGTATTGGCTTACTACACTATTGTGTCGTGACAGTTCATTAGTGTGTATGAGTTCCCTGACCGCTTTATGTAATTAAGATAAACTACAGCTTAGAGTCTTGGGAATCTGTAATGTACATACACACAGTCACTCGTCACTATACTTCGCGATCAAAAAAGTTTCAATTCCTGTGGCTATAAAGGTCCCATAAAGCAGAACAAAAATTCACCTAGTGCTAATTTTAACTTTGAAAACATATTTTAATACTTTATTCTCTTTTCTAGGTTTTGTAGGTAATGGATTTTTGCTTTTAAATTATTGTTTAATTAGTGTAGTACCAAATTAATTAAATTGTTTTCCTAAATTCACTTTTACTGTAGTGTTTCAAAAAAATTTATTTCCTACAAAACACAGACAAGCATAGAACAAGTTTAAATAGTTTTTCAAAACTAAAATTGGGCTTCTGGAAGTATTTTTTTTACTTTTTCTTTTTGGTCTAAACCAGTGCTTCTCAAACTGAGGGCCGTGGCTATATATTATTGGGGAGTCGTGAAATATTTATTTTATTTAAACTATTTTCTTAAAGCGTTTTTTTAAAAAAAAAAAAAACCATTATTATTTTCGACTTAAAGTTAAGCGGGGCAGGTTATTTAGTTATTAAATAACCCATAATATCATTAATCATTGTCAATAATTTATCTGTTTGAAATAGTATATGTAATTTTAGTATATATTATGAAAAAATAATTAATGATTCTGGTTAATGGGGGCTTGACAGTTTTACATTAAATAAGGGGCCCCTTGACAAAAAGTTTGAGAAGCACTGGTCTAAACAACAGTCTTAACACTTTGTCGGCCATGCGACCGCTATCGCCAGTGGAAAATATTCATATTATTTACAAATAAATTAGATTATGACAGCGTATGGATAATTACAAAACGCGAGTACAGGTGTCTTTAAAAATACTTTTATATTTTAATACTGTGCGGACGCCAACTTACAGTCCCATGAAAGTCGGCATGTTATATTAATTTTAATAATAGGTAAATAGTAGGTTAATTCACTCTAATAAAAAAAGTAATCGAGTAAAATAGATCTTTCTTAACGTTAAATATTATGCTACGTTATTAGTTAGTAATATTCAATATAAGTACTTAATATCTAATTATGATAGTAAATAACATGACAAATTAGATAGGTATCATCACAGTTGTACTAGTTTTGCGCAGTATGCGCATCTCTTTCACCTCCGTCCCATTTCGTATTTCTCCACTTCTCATTGGTTGATTTTGTTCTACGTTATAAATTATGTATATGTTTGATAGCCAATACGAAGTGGATAACTACGATAAAGGCGAAGTAAAGAGCGGAGGATGCGTACCAAAATACTGTGATGATACCTATCTAATTTGTCATGATAAATAATATGCAGTATGTACTAACATTAAAATAATTATAAAAATATAATTTTTTTTTCAGGTTCTTGGAGGATAATTTTGATACTTATTTCACTTTCAATGATTACATAAAAGCTGAAGAAATGGTTTAAAATATATACATACAGAATATTTATAATTTAGTATTTAAGAAAATCCAAGTATATTGGTACCTACATTGTATATAGGTACACTGTATTAGTATACAATATAACGCTATTAAATTAGTCTAGTTTCATAACTTATTGTTTAAAGAATGTTACACCCGTATGTGTACTCTCCGTATTACAATTGTACAACGTAAAAAAATCTGTTTTGCTTGGTACAAATTTACTCCCTCAATATTTATAGTATAATTACTATAATAGTACAATATATATATTGTGTGGCAAGGGCGGGAAGTGAGCTATTTCAGTCGCGGGCGACGTGTGTGGCACGTGCCACACATACTATTTTTTTCACGCCTCTCTGTGACAAAAAATTCTACAACGCATATGGAAGAAACTTAATCGGTGTCTTATAGTGTTTTAATTTTTTTGATAGCACTAAGTACCAATAATTTTTAATAATTTAATGAAAAAAACAAAAGAAAACTTAATATCCTCAAACTGATAACTTTAAATGTATTGATATTCTCCAAATAATAAAATGACTACGACACAGATAAAGTTATTCCCTATGCGTTGTGGAATTTTGGCGATTCTACTTTAAATACAGAGGGAGTAAAATAAAATCGTCCCGTACAAAACAGTATTTGCTATGTTCTACATTTGTAAGACGGAGACAACACATTAGTGATGAGCACTATCGAGTTAAAACTATCGAATTCGGTCGATAATATCTAAAATCACTCGATTGTTTTTTTAAACTCGATAGTCAAAACTAGTTGGTACCAGACGTTCAGGCGTGTATTACAATTTACTACCGAATGAGAACTATCGGTAGATAAAATTAGTCGGTGCAATACATGTGCAACTACCGAAAAAAAACTGTCGAGTGTATTACTCGATAATTTTTTAAAGCAATCGATGGTTAATAATATCTGTTCAATCGAAAAATCAGTCGGTTGTTTTTCAAACTATCGAATGATAATCGATTGTACAAACTATTCGGCAGTTCCCATCACTACACACATGCGGGTGTGACGTCATTAAGGCATTAAGATAGTAAGATACGAAATATTATAGGTATATAATATAAGTAATACAAGTATATTGAATTCCTCATATATATGTAAAATATTAACAAAGCATTTATTTATTATTCATAAACATTCGTAGTTATTAATTATTATAATAGATTTTAATTTAAGTGGACGTGGTACTCGCATTTGTTGACTCCATCTTACACATGTAGGTACGACATAAAAAATTTTTGTTCACCAGTTTCAATATAGTTAGTCCTGTAAGGTATTTAA
>NC_042493.1:61966870-61967081 GCF_005508785.2 Acyrthosiphon pisum
AATATCATCTTCAGTCTTCAATCAACATTACTTCTTCTACCAGAACACACCAGTATCTCAGTACGAAGAAACGAAGACAGGAAGACCACCGAAGCGAACGACGATTAGCTGCAACCAGCAGTTGGGAAGCCACATCGCCGGATCAATCAAACGAACCCACTCCCTCCATACGGAGCGAAACCGCAGCTAAACAACTGCCAGAAGGAGCAAC
>NC_042493.1:61967181-61968187 GCF_005508785.2 Acyrthosiphon pisum
TCCGTGACATATAATATATACATCAACTCATTAAATGTATAACAAAAATAATTAGCCCTAATTATTGGTAATACGGGTAATGCGCGAGCGAATCATACAGCTGTTGGAAGAGGTTTAAATCTCAACTTTCTAATAATCTCACGACGTGAGACAGTAAAATTATTGTGACAGTTAGTAATTTCCACCCATAATATATTTTCACGTGCATGGTTAATTGAAGTAAAATTATTAACCTGTCCCATCAATTCAGTGTCAAAAATAAATGGATCGCTATGATTATTTAGGTCATCATCATAGATGTATTGGTCTGTTAATTTAAGATAAAAACGCATAATTTCGCGCAGTTGTAAAGCACTCATTGTTAAAGTTAATGATATTGTGGGGGGTGAAACATATTCTTCTTCAGAGGACTCGAATTCAGACATCCTAATACGAAAGAATAAAATAGAAAAAAAATTATAGGTACTTACGGGTAATCTTCGGATTGTTGATCCATATTTTAAAATATTAAGATCACAGTATATCTTTAAAATACGACAGAAGTTCAGACAAACACATTAACAATGAGAAATCACTTTCAGTTTGTGCGCGCCACCCGTCGACAACTGAATAATGCCCGGGGAGACATATTATAACTAAGGGTAGGTATTTTGACAAAAAAGTGGGTCGGGTAGGATCGTGTTTATTGTTATTATTTGTGTGATATCTCTATAGTATCCATTTATATAATTGTAAATCAGTTTATTATAAGCTTATAGCATACAAACACGTTCAATATTTTACTGTTTATTTTTTCAAAAAATTTCAGCGAAAATGTAAGTTTTGTTTTTCTGTAATATATTTTGATTATTTCTAAAATTGCGTATAAAACTGGGTTTAGATGTCTAATTCATCACAAAGTGGTAGTGAACAAAACGCAAATAATAATCGGGCTGCACAGCTCATTCATTGGATTATCATCATCACCAAGTATATCGCCGAGCAATAGTGAGATTTTAATAGACGT
>NC_042493.1:61968237-61999333 GCF_005508785.2 Acyrthosiphon pisum
GCGATATTTAAAAAAAATTATTTATTTTCTTTTCTATTTAAGATTTTAAGACTATTTGAATTTTTGAATTTTTAAATAAATGCACTGAACTTTACGAAAAGTATATTTACTCATT
This sequence comes from Acyrthosiphon pisum, assembly GCF_005508785.2. Lineage (NCBI taxonomy): Eukaryota > Metazoa > Arthropoda > Insecta > Hemiptera > Aphididae > Acyrthosiphon > Acyrthosiphon pisum. The sequence continues at coordinate 61,968,353 of NC_042493.1, forward strand.
AAATTATAACATAAATTATGTGACGTCAACTTACCCGGAAAAATGTCAACTTACCCCGTCATATGGGTAAGATGACGAATTTTAAATTATTTTTTCAACCAGCTTAAAATAATTATCAAGTTTAACTTTTATTTTAGAACAGTCTTGAAAAGTTCCTTTATCTATGTGTGTAAAATTTACAGATTTAAATAAATGTATTATATTTTAATAATACATTGAACTTTAGATTCGTCAACTTATCCAGGTCTCCTTGTATGTCTGCATCCATGTCTTATGTTTACTAATTATTATCATTTATTTGTATTTGTTGGACTTCAGCGCAACTATATTAGTAGTTTTGATGTCAATCCGGACAGTCGTTGGTTGGTTACAGTTGACAAAGGCGATAACGATACAATGTTAATAGTTTGGAATGTTTTACTTAGGTATAATGATTTAACAGTTAAAATGATTTGTCACGAAACTATTGTAAATAAATATTTACAATAATTTAATAGACATTTAATATTAATATTTATAGTAATTGATACTACTAACAATAAATATTGTACTATTTATACTATAAATTGTATGAATTAGCATCACGGCCCGCGACAGGTACAGCATGTTATATTATCTACCTACACTCCATTTCAAAAGAAAATATACCGCTTTCGCGCATGTCGAATGACTCGATTGGTGCGTCGAGAACCACGTGATCACGTTAAAAATGGGAAATTAGTGGGGAATGCACGCCGCCGAACATAAATTGGTCGCCGACCGGTATATTCTCTTTTGAAAAGGAGTATAGCTTCTACCGTTGTTTAAGGGGACGCTACACCCGCATTTGTTGTCTTCGTCTTACAAATGTATAACATAGCAAACACTGTTTTACTTGGGATAGAACCACTCAGGCTGTAGTGATAGTTAAGACTCCAAATTGATATACAATATAATTGAGAACATTATCTGTGAAATATCGTTTTTATTTTTTTGATATCACTTAGGTATACGAAAAAAGTTTTTATTGTTTCAAAATCCATTATTCTTATGTTTTTCAAATTTAAATAACTATTTTTGTAGTTCCAATATCCAAAAATAAAACGGTATTTCACAGCCAAAATTCTCATTTTAATGTGGTGAACATTTTGTTTCTTAGTTATGACTGTAGCCTTCTAGATTATTTCCCGCACAATTTAGTTGTTACTATGTTTTACATTTGTAAGACCAAGACACAACAATGTCATGTGGGTGTAGTAATAATATTATATTATTACTTATGTAACATTGTGATTCGTGACTTACTCAACAGCAGATTATCAACATAATAATAGCATTATGTGGTATTCATTATTATAATAATAATTTTTTTTTTTTTTTTGAGGACTCCAGTCTATTCTGTATTATCACCATTTGAAATGGGAATCTCCATTGTAAAGTTCAGCGTAGATTCACAATATGTGATTACAGTGTCGGTTGCAGATACCAACGGTGAACAGACGATTGACGTGTGGGAATGGACATCGGGCAAAGAAGAATCGGCTTGTACGTAGCAACCAGTCTTGTAAAAAATACTTTTGAAAAAGTATTAAAAATACTTTTATAATACTATTATAAAATTTATTTTACGAATACTTACAAAGTATTTTAATACAAATACTAGTATTTTTTTTAATTTTATGCTATATAATATATATATATATATATATATATTGTACACCAATATAGGTACCTATTATGTTACTTCTTATCATAGATTTTAACAACTATTACAACATGTCTGACTATTCAGAGATATATACATGTTCACATATTTCATTCTGCATTCAGATATATTGCAACTAGTATTGATTAAATTTTAGAGAAAAATAAACTAAAGAGTAGTATTAACTATTAATATGGAACTATTTTAAAATTATTAGATTTTCAATTTTCTTAAAAAAATCCAATATGGAAATCATATAAAATTTGATGTGGTATTTTTTAAATTTTAAATATTGTTATTACCTACTTTATTAATATACAAAAACATAATATTAGTTTTCAACAAAAACAATATTACTTTTATTGATGTAAATTTTTTGTGAAAAATAATAAATTAAAATTAATAAAACGGACTTTATGGTATTTTAATACAAGTATTTAAATGTTGTTAAAAATACTTTTAAAAAGTGTTCAAAATACTTGAAAATCATTAAAAAAAATTGTATTTAGAATACCATATAAATACTTCAAAAAGTATTTAAATACAAGTATTCGAATACTTTACAAGACTGGTAGTAAGTAGAAGTGATGTGTATACGAGTGTAATAGTGTACACGTTAAACAAATAAATATTACACAGAGTGATCCAACAATCATGCTCACCCTCTTTTTTCTTCAATACAGTTTGTATCGCCACAGGACAGTCCTTAAGTAGTAAAAAAAAAAATGCATTTATTTGAAAATATGGTCATTGAGTAGGTGTATTTAAAAATTCCAAAAAGCAGAATTTGAATAAATTCATTATTAAAGGAAAAAATGAGGGTGAGCATGCATGGTGAATCACCACGATCACCATATATATTATGTTCTTCATCAAAACACATTAATTGACAAATAGGTTCAACAAAACTCGACAACAGTATTGATACAATCGTGCATCTAGCATGTTGCTACGATAATACAAACTTCTACTGTCTGACTACTGAAAAGCTTGTATTTTTTATGACTCTGGAAAGAATGGATAAAAATATTAAAAAAAAAAAAAAAGCTCCAACAACAAATTTAGACAATGTGAATAAAATAATAATCAATGTTCCGACCCAAGATGCAATACAGAAAAAATATATTAATACACAGTCGGCGTATTTAACAAACACCCGTCAAGTTGTATCAGCTACTACAAAAGGTATACCACTATAAAAATTGTTTTGATTTAATATGTGGTATTGTGGTTAGGTATCTCGAATTAATATGTCAGTACATAATAATTTTTATTCGATCGCTATTAGGTTGGGTAACTGTATGGGATGATAACAATTATAATGCTTCGACAGTTAAAGATGAACCGATAACGAACAACAAGCAATATTTAAAACGCGTCAAATTGGATGAGCATTCTATTACTACTATAATTTGTATCCAAACGTATTTACTACTATTATAATGTTTGATTATTTTTTATATTAATATACGTTTTTCCAGTCATATAATAACAGGCAATACGAACGGTGATGTTATCTTTTACGATAAATCATTGCGTGTACTGTACCATTTGAACGTGTTTGTTGGCGATCCCATTACTTCCATTTCAATGCTTAACAATAAAATGTATATAGAAAATGGTATTAAAATTAATTGGCATTATAACATATTATTATGATAATATGTTAACTGAATATTATATTAGAATACCTATACTGTTAACCTACAGGGAGAGGAAATTCGAGTACGCACGAAAAAACAGAAAAAGACTTAGTAGATAAAACCCTGCTCGTTGACGACTTTGTGCTTGAGTGCGACAGCAGCCCCGAAATCGGTGCCGATTTCTCCACCGGCCAAGATTTTAAATCCAGTCCATTTCTTATAAGTACCTATATTTACCTACGATCGAATCTGTTAATCAATCGGAGGAGATGATTTCTTATTAAACCTGCGCATTTGTATATGTGTCTACATTAGGCACGAGAAACTGCAGAATTTTTCAAATTGATATTTCCAACAAAAGTTCTGATTATATATTTGATCAGTGTGAAGTAGAATTTATTACGGCATTGGCAGTACACCCCACCCGGTAAGAGGTCGAATTTTTGCTGTGTAGGTTAAATTTCAAATACTGTACAAATACTGTACTAGGTATATTTTATAACGATATTTTCAATACTGTAACAGAAATATAATAATGGGCAATTCAATTGGCGGGCTCATTATGTTTGACTATCAAAAGAAAAAAACTATCATTAGCATGATCGGAGACCGGAAGATTAAAGAAGACCATCAGGTCACCTGCATCAAATATTCCACAAATGGCATGTACCTATAATTGAATATTTGAATGGGACAAACCAAAAATCAACTATAGTATAATTGCATGATTTTTTACACGATTAAGTTTCTCATTTTTCAGGAAATTATCTTTGTTACGGTCGCTCGGATGGATTGTTTCAGTTTGTAGACCCTTATACCTTAACTCCAATGAAAAACAAATCGTTCAATTGGAACAAATCACCAGTTCAACACATAACGTTTAGCGATTCTTCGAAGTATGTGGTTTACACCGTAAGTGTTACTTATGTGATTTTTCTATATAATACAATATACATTATACTCTGTAAAATGTCATATTATAAAATTTATAATATGAATTGTAATTTGGGGAGAAGCATCTACCTACCACAAAAAACTACTAGATATTATTTTGATTCTAATACGTCAAAATGTTTAGAAAAATGATCCGCTAAATAATTTAAAGTAGAAAAGGGGTGGGGGTTTTCATTTGAAAATTAGAAGTTTGTATCTTTACAGGACACCCCTTAAGTAGTACAACAAATTTCAAGAGTTTGAAAATATGGCCTAAAGTATATTTAAAAATTTTGAAAAATCATATTTTAAATAACTTGAAAACAGGAAAAGGGAGTAAGCATGCTTGGTGAATAGTCCTGTATATAAATTATATAATCTATATATATATAATTATATAAAAGACGAACAATGTTTGTACCTGTGTCCTTTATACAATCCTAAACCGTTAATCTGGTTGCGATGGAATTTGATACGGAGATAGATTAGACCTTGGGGAAGAAGATAGGCTACATTTTATCGCTAAAAAATGTAAATAATAGGTCCAACCCGGAGGGATTCTCAAATAAGAGATGTAAACAAGGGTCTCAAGTTCGAACCGATTTCTGTTTTCTTATTTTAATTTTTTTCTTCTTTATCAATAACATACAAGTGTTTGTTTTTATTTTATTAATCGGATTGTAGTATCAACGGTTAGGTTAGGTTAGGATTTTGTATTAATTTATTGTATACCTTTGATACTTTAAAGTTTAGAGTTAACTTATATACTTGCGTACGCACCACGCACGGTCCGCGATCTACCGCGTAGAGTATAATAATGTATAAATAAGGAGAAAGATAATAATAATAAGACTTCGAAGGAAGAACATTGCTTTATGATGCAATTTAATATACCTATTTAGATAGCGTTTGATCAACGTCATAATAATATTATGACGTATACCTAACCTATTGGCTAACGCTTATACGCAATTTTATCTTAAGTGTTTATCAACATTTTTGTTTTGACCACCTCAAAATAAATATTTTATTTTAACAACCTTAGAAATTATAGATTAGCATTAAAAATAAATACTAGTACCTAATCGATTCGTGTGAAACATAAAGCACAGATATCGAAATTTTTTTAACTGTTATACCCTATATTTGTTTTACCATATATTCGATACACCTACTATAGTATTATGTATAACAAATTTTCAAATAATAACAATCATTCTTAAATTAATATACTAATAATGGCTTTGTTGTTATTGGCGGCCTGAAATTCCATGTCTACCCTTAGCTTAATACAAATTGTTAAACTTATTCTTATATAGTTGTAGAATTTAGTCATTATATAGGATTAGTGTTGTATGTTTATTTATTATTGAGATTCCTAATAATTGTATTCTTTTAAATCTTCATATGCTTGACCCCCAGGTTGAGAAACGCTGGTCTAACATGTAGATACGCCACACACAACGACATACATACACTTCATTACGTACTGCAATTTTCATGCATCACATTTTCTGATTTTCAAACATATTATGATGCAGGACAATTCGTTTGGCATATACATGTACGGCATGATACAGCTGCAGAAATCGAACAAATTCAAAGTTAAATACTACGGGTGTTTCGAAGCCCACAATAAGTTAATTCGAAGTATTTTACTGTCGGAGTACAGTACCAGTCTAATGATTTACAGCGTCGGGGCGGATCACAAAATCATTGCATTAGAATTTGATAAAACGTAATCATGGAGCATACCTACACTTTTGCAAAAATATAATCAACCATTTCAATAGTTGTGCGTTTTAAACGAGCTTATAGCCCGATTGTAATATAAATTACATAATATTGTTAATGCGTTATTACCTACGTAGTATATCGATATTAATATCAGTTCCGCCAGTGATCGTTTTGAATTTTTTACAGAAAAGACAAAGAGCCCCCCAAAATTGTAAAAACCATGAAAACAGAATCATTTAACGAACCACAATGCATGATGAAATCGACAATCAATAAGCAGGAATTCAATTTTATGATTAGCGGAAATGATGTAACTTACACAGCACTTTACATACCTATTGGCTGTTTGTTACATATTATTTTTTTGTCATTTATTTTCATACGATTTTATGTATTATAGTTGCGTTTATCCTTGTGGGACAACAATCGGTGCATCTGTACCACTCAAGGAGTCAATCTTGAAAGTCCGATTCGAGTAATGAAAGTAAATATTAATTATTATACTTAATGAAGAACAATATTAAAACTCATATATATAATACAAGTCGATAACTATATAGGTATAGAATATATGAAATATGTATAGAACACAAAATAAAATAAAAGTTTAAGTGTGCGGTTTTAGATTCTGAGTGGAACGATGAATATATTGATTTTACAATGATCGTAGTTTGCTCATATATTTTCAAATATTTCATGATATTTTAAAGGTTATATTTAACTGCATAATATTATATTTATTTTTCAATTTAAAGTGTGCAATTTAACCTTATCCTATACCATGTAGATTGTAGGTATTATTCCCATGAAATCTTATTTCATTCAAATAATACAATTTATTAGTACTTCGTAAAAATTTTACTTTCACCAATTTGAATATTTACTAATATTATAATATTATGTACGAGTCCAATTATAAAAAAGGTGAATAAGTGGATGTCGCTCTGCTGTACTGTAGGTTACAAGTAGGTCACTGTATAATGGATGGTATTAAATTTGAATTCAATGATAAAATTTCATTGTATAAGAAAAACGATTCTGAGCGTAGACGGTATGTCAGTCTAGGTTTAAGACATATAATTATATAAATATCTAATATCTATGCTATTAAATTATGTGGAATTTAATTTTCCTAAATTTTTCTTCTGAAAAACAGTCTTATCAATTATCATTCAGCATACTTCTTATTCCTTATACTATGTTAGATTGTACGGATAGGCCATAATATTTTGATATTTTGATTTTTCAGTTTCATATATCACCGAATAATATTTTTAAATTACAACAAAAAACCAAGATCGTTAATATTGATTTTAATATGTAATTTCGTCCAAATTTGAATTTAAAATGTCTGTAAAAAATAACTGTGTTCATGATATTTTTTAGTTGCAGTATGAACTATTTATGAGAACCTTTGTTTTAAATTTGCAATCCTTAGCTATAAAAACTGAACATTTTATAATTTATTAATTACAATGATTGATAATTTTCGAGATTTTGTCAAAATTCGATCTTTAAATGCTTATAAAAAAAAATTATGCCTACGTATTTTTAATATTTTTCAACTAATATTGTAACAATATATCAGGAGCTTAGTATTAAATTTTTACACTTTTTGGCCCAACAGATAAAACTTTATTGATATTTATAGAAAAAAAAACTAAAAAAATTTAAAACTGAAAATGTCCGTAAACAGTTCAAAAAGAGTCAAAATATTTTCAAAATTGTGTGGTGTATAGGAAATGCTAATATAAACATTCAGTAAAATTTTCATATATCTACAGTCATTTTTTTAAAGTTACACCAAAAACCAAATTCAATTTTGTGAAAAATAGATTTTGCGTAAAAATTCCCGTTTTTCCTTAATTTTTCTATGGTTTTTCTTGGCGCTTTTGAAAATTACTGGGAATTTTAAATTTTTACCTCCCCAATGCACAAACGATATTCACTTTCCAATCGAACAAGATACTGAAGTTGAAAATCGAAGCATTATTTCGACTACTTATCGTGTACACAGACACAAAAAAAAATTTAAAATAAAAAAAAAATTTAAAAAAAAACACACGTCATTGTAAAATCAATACATTCATCGTTCCACTCAGAATCTAAAAGTATTAACTTTATAAAAGAAAAGAGCTTAGAAAAATTCATATAAATATAATACCTATATCTATCGATCCCAAATTCCAATCAAACTTTTCGAAAGTTAAACTGATTGAGTAAATGTTAATAATATATTATTCTACCACCAAAATTTATCCAATATGGGCATGTCACATATGGCGATCGTCAATTTTGTGTTCGATAACTGCAAACACTAGACATGTTAAAAAATATATAATGTATTTCCAGGAGTCTCCCAAGTTCAACAATGATATATTTTTTTGCAATGACACAGATATTGGCATTATACGACAGCCCATCGATGGAAACCCGTACAAGAACGCGGCAGTGCTCGGTTCCGGAAAAAAAGTCAGTTGGCTCATATTATAATCGTAGATTCGTTTACTTATAAATTATAATATATTATATATATATATTGAGACGAATCGTTGTAGGTGATAAAAAATAGTAACTAAGATAGACTCCGCAAGTGGAGCGAGTGAACTATAATGTATAGGTACTCTGCCCTCCTAAGCCAAAATTAAGTAAGCAACAATGTCGTATCTTTGAGAAAAATAACTTGTAAAGGACAGTAACTGTCCTATATTATATTATACAAACTATTATAATATGAAAATATTTTTTTTTGGATAAGTTGTTTATTCGTTACGTTATATTGTACTTATATGATTAATTTTATCTTGTAAAATATAAAATAATTATAAACTATTCGCTTCGGTATACATATTTTTGTTTTTTAGATTATCGATATTGGTGTTTCAATGGATGGTATGTACATCTTTAGTATAAGCGAAAATAGCCCTTCGATGATAATCTGGTCTGTGCATAGGAGGTAATACAACACATTATTTTTAAAAACTATAATTGAGCTGAGTGAGGCAAAGCTGAGCGAAGCTCTTTTACGCGGGATAGCCGTTTACTAAACGCATACTTCTTTGCAACGGATTAACCGATCTCGACCAAACTTGGCACGATGATAGTGTGGACATCGCTGAGTGCCAACAAGTGGTTTTGATTGATGTCCTACCTACCATAATCACCGAAAAACTAAATTTTAATATCTTAATTTTTTTTCCGTAGAAACATGTAATCAATGTCATTCAAAAAACAAGTTCAATAAGCTTCGGTGTGTTTAACTCGCTCAGCTCAATTTCTTGAAATCAGCGAACCGCATTGAAGTCCTAGTTTATATATGTACAAATTAATTGTATATTTACGTGCAAAAACACGTTATGACATGTAGGAGGTACCTATGGCTTATACTGCTATACCCTATAGGTACCGTACACCGTAATACCGTATAGGTGACTACTGACTAGAATAATCTAACAATATTTTTAATATTAAATTTGTGGATAAGTAGGTACTAGTTATCTATCAAATAAGTCATTTTTGCATCATTACATCTTATTATATTATTATGTACATTTTACATTTGAGTGAATTATGTTTTACAATAATGTTCTTTTTTCTATAAAATAAACATGTCTTTGAAAAGTCTTATGTACATATCTATTGTAGGTACATATATTGACAATTTAGTGTAGTTAATTTGAAAAGTCAACTAAGTAGTTTTCCTAACGGTGAAAATAATTTGCAAATAAAAGATTGAAACAATTTCGATAATGACAATTAACCTAATTAAGATGTGAACTAACTTATTCGAGTTAATTTGAATTTATGTTCAAATTTTTTTATTATGCGATAATTTATCTATATTTCTTTCAAATTTACAATCACATGTATTGTTCAAATACAATATTATAACCATTTAAAAGGCTCATACCTACAATCTACATCCAAAAATTATACTTATCGGTTCACTCGTTTGTATATTTTTGTGAAAATTCTAAAATATATATTTTATTTTTGGTTAAGCTATTTAGATAAATTGGAGAAATATGGCGGTGTTGGATTAAAAGCATACAGTTATCTTCTTGAAGGCGGAAGAAATGGACCAGAAATATCAGAATTAAAAGAATATTTTTCTTCTGTTCAATTAGCAAATAGCGGAAATCCAGAGACCACAGTTATTAAAGATTATGTGGACGTTTTTAACGTATCTTTTCTCATGAGAGCCATGGGATATTTTCCTTCTGAAACGGAAGTAAATTGGATAATAGTTACTACAGCCTTTATTAATGGTTATAAAAATTCCAAATATTTAATACCTACTCCACGTAACAAAAAATATTCATTGACTTTTTGACGTTTTTTTGTTGCTATAGATCCATATCATAATACTATATACATTTTATTATTTTAAAATCAAATTGCACGTATTATACGTATATATATATAAATTTATATTTCATATTCTGTGTATTTGTATGAATACAATATAATAATTAATAGGTATAGGTACAATTATAGCAGATAGTTTAATCCATATAATCGTTTGATACAAATGTTTTGGTCATACTTAAAAATTCCAGTTGTCTAATATGCTATATGAAATGTTCAGTAGAACAGACCATCCAACTACAATGACATTCGAAGAGTTTGTTATTTTGTATCTGAATTATAAGCCACAATTAAAAATTAAATGTAAAGAAATCCGTCTGGCGTTCAACAAACTAATACAAAATGACCAATTTGTAAATGCTTACGGAGAATCCAAGATACTGACCAGGGAATCGTTTGTACACATGATGAAAAATATAGGTTAAATAACAGTCATAAGTTGAATGTTTTGCTTTTGTAAACACTTTTCTTGTCACTATCTAGGTGAAAAAATTAGTCCTCGTGAGTTAGAAATTATTTTGAACACATTGCTAAAAACGACCAAAGACATATCGTCAAGTTCAAATGAAAAAGCTAACTTGGTTCACTTGGCTTTGCCATTCGTACGTACATTTATTTAATGCATTTTACAAATATTAACATTTAAGTGGCCTGCACAAGAACTGGGTTTTTACTCAAAAACTTCGCCTTTCTGGAAAAACTTTTTCGTCTCCTAGAGTGATCCGATTTAGATAACTTTTTTTTGGAAATAAAATGACTTCTTACAGGGCACTTTGTCTTTGATATTCATAATTATATTTCGAAACCGTAAAATTCGATTTTGAATATGATGAACTGTAACAAGTTTTAATTTTTTAATTTTTTTTTGTTTTACTCAACGTCATCAAGAATTAAAGTCCAAGCCCCCTATAAAAATTCCTCACAAAAAAAAAAAAAAATAATGAAATCAGACCACTCTAATATATTACCTTTGAGGCGTGAGAGTTTTTCCTGTAAGGCTTTTAAAAATTATGCTTTTAAAGAGGATTTCGTACCTGAATGTGTTGTCTCTGTATTACTAACTCATAATATATATCATAATGTAGGTACCTACGTCCAGCAATTCCAATTTTGTGTTTTTAGTTTAAATATTATAGTGAATTTACTTCTTATCAAACTTAAATGTAAGAACATTATCTGTGTTGGTTTTGTATGGTATTTTAATTCTCAAGTGAGTTATAAGCATTTTTAAATATTAATATTTTATATACTCATAACTTACCTACTTAAAATTTAAAATATCGTAAAAAACCCAACGAGAGAACACAGACAATAATATAGTTATATTTGAGTTTTATAATAGGTTAATTATCTAACTTTAGTTTTTAAGATGGCGTGATACCTGTGATCTAGGTAACCTAATATGCTTTTTAGTATATTTTAATTTTAACGGGAGTTATGAGTATTTTAAGATGTATAAAAATTTACAATTTTAAAATACTCATAACTCACGTTAAAATTAAAATATACTAAAAAACATATGAGGTTACCTAGATAATAATCTTATCTTTAGATTTTATAAGAGGTCAATTCACTCTAATTTTTAAATTAACGGAGCTACACGTGTTCTGCTGAGCGTAAAATTTGCTATGTTACGCACTTGTAAGACGGAGACAACACATGCGGGTATCACGTCCTCTTAAGCTAACAATACAAAATTGGAACTGTCGGACGAACATTTTGTAAGACGGAAACAACATAGGTATGCGGGTATGATGTCCTCTACATATTTTTTATCGGTGCGTACCCATGACACGTATGCACCTATTGAGCGGGTCGCAGATAGCCCTAAGACCGATATCCATAAACAAATGCTAACAATCACACTAATATTATCATTTGCGAGTTTAAGACTAACCCATAGTTACGGACGTGGGTGATGAGAATGCATATTGCCTAAATATTGTCCCTTATTATACAAGCAGAACCTTGAATTATTTAACTATTGCTATTTAAGTTTCCTGGTTTATACTTACCCCTCCATTTATGGTCTTATAATATAGCCTATATAGGACATAGATATACTTTATTATTAGTTGTATAGCCGTACTTCATACTCTTTGTCGTAATCATTAATTTGAGGTCCATTAATTTAAGCTTGTGTTCAGATATTTTCAAATGTATTTGCACAACAATTTAATCAGGCACTTACTCTTTACACATATTAGTACCTATACCAAATTTGTACATATCCGCTGGTATAATTAATGCTTATAATTAACTAGTAACTAGTTATCTTTGTTTTTTTTTTCATGCAAGATGTTTGACTTGCAAAAATACAGATTACAATTTATTTGTATAGTATTAAAGACTATTGAGTGATATAATGTTATTGTGTCATATTTGATGCATTTAAGTCAATAGTTTTCGTGTATACGTAGAAAATACGCTATTTACATAAATATAAAAATATATATTATATTACGCAGAATATTATATGATTTCCAATTTTTTGACTTTACTTTAAAATTAATTAATATTTAACTTTTTTTGCGTAATTTATAAGGTACCTACATATATAATTTAATATAAACATTTTAATCTAATGAATAGTTGCATTGATTTGTATTTAAATTACAGACATACACTTTCGATGAAATTTTCACAGATTTATTAGGACTCCAAGTAAACGATTGAACAAATAACGAAAATCAAAATATTATTTATATTGACTTGTCTATTTAATATACATTGATGTTGCATGTATGGTTGTTTTTATATAAATAATAATATTCTATAAATAATGTTTTTAGATAGTAGTAACTAACAAGTTATTATTCGGCAGTTTTGCACTATATTACATTGTTCATTATCTAGCTGTTACGCAATACAAACATTTTAGGTCGAAATATATAATGGAGTATTTTTCATAACACGATGACTAAATAATAATATACTATTTACAAAAGCGTATTATATTGATAATATTGGTATTACCGCAGATCATAGCGTATGAAAAATACGGAAAACAATAGTATCTAAGTTAAACAAATTGTAAAGTGCGAGTAATATTTAATTACCTATATTAATATTTTATATCTTACCATTTAAATGTCTCTTTGTTTATTTAAACTACCGCATTCAAAATTAATTTATGATCACAGCAAAAGTGAAGGAAAAAAAAATTTCATTCAGAACGAAATATTTCGACTTATCCCGCTCTCACCAGATTAAAAGCCTAAAGGCATATTTTGGTACGACTATGGTCTCTTATATGAGAGACTCAATAAGATGTACCACACTTTCAATTTCAGTTATTGGTATTTACCTGATACATTTACCGAGTGCCCATCAGTTAAACCACATTAAACGGGAATATAATTAACATGGATTATTAATAACATCAAAATAAATTGTACAGTTAATTAAAATATATAATAACTAATAATAATATTCCTAAATTTTACATATTTTATTGCTAAGTGAAATATTCAAATATTAATCATTGATGCATAAGGTAGGTACAGTCGTATACCTATGATCTTAATTTATAAATAAAACATGTTTAATTTTATAAAAAAAATTACTATTAATTATTTTAAAAAAGCGTGGATTACAATTTTGATAAGGTTAAAAATTACGTAAATTACAATTGTTGTATAGGCATGAGATTTTTTAGATCACATAATAGCTACCCTTTTATTTATTTTTATGTGGTATCTTAAAAAGTGGCGCAAATTACCAAAGTCAATTTTTAAATGTGGAACCAATTCCTTTTTTTTTTTTGTTAAAAATTATGACGATTCATTAAACACAGTTCACAGAAAAGATTTTTTCCAAAAATTAAACATACACAAATTTGGTTTACTTAAATTTTTTAAATAAAATATAGTTTCAAGTAAATAAATAACAATTGCGGTTTATTTATTTTTTAGTTGTTATATGGAAATTAAATTACCTATGTGGAAGATAAAATATAATAAAATAATTTCTCATAGGCTATAATATCTAATATGCAAATTGTTCAGAGTCGTAACTTTAAAGGCGGGGCTACTGGATAAACCCCCCCCCCTCCAAGACAAAAACTGCAATACGCCACTGATAGTAATTTATCATTGTTATAAGATTCTGTATATTATTCCACATAAATTGACACACTTCTGTAGGTATACATTTTTTTTATTACTATAATATATATTATCACAATCTAAGTACCTAATAAACCTAATACCTATAGATGACAGACGATTAAGAACAATGCTCAATGACATAAGACCCATGAAGAGGAGACCAAACCGCAACAGAACCTCTATACAGTATTATTAATCATATTTCATAGTTCTGAATTACTTTAAAAAAACGTTGGTAGTTATAGGTAGGTAAGCATAAACATATAACACTTCAAAATGTCACGGGGGGAAGGCTTGATAGTCAAAATATAATTTCGTTTTATTGTGTAACTAAAAATGTATAAAACGCATATACAATTGTAAAATATGAAAGAAATATGTTAAGATAGTATTTTAAATTGTTATAAGTTGTAAGTGGCTCGATAAAATTAAACTTCCTGTGGGTATATATCGTAGCTGAGTAATATATTATAGGTACCTACTTTTGATTTATACAAATTTGATATTATATACGTAAATATAGTTTTATATTTGTATATATTATATATTAATATTTCCCCTTCCATATAATATAAATTTACTTTAGTGTAGACGCAGCTTTATTGTAGTGGAAGGTATCTACTAAAATATATTTACATAAGCATAGAATTCATTTTTTTTTTTTTTACTGGTTTCTTCTATTCATGATTCATTTTTTCGTTCATTTTACATCTGAAGTTCAGACCGTAACATGTCTCATTTTCTTTAGTCAGTTTTCAAGTCGTCAACAATATTTACATTCTGAATTAAGAACTACCTGTCAAACAAATAATCAAGTAAGTATATAATATACCTATTAGTGTATTTTTTAAATTTGTAAATAAATTGGTTAGTAAGAAGGTTCAGCAGTATTAGTAATTGTATGTAAAGAATAGTAAGTTATATTCAATTAAGCACGGATACAAGGGGGGATATGGGGGCGGAAGCCTCCCCTCCTCTAGGCCATAGGTATTTAAAATATTTAAAATATTGCCTTAATTTTCATTTTATTAACTATAGTAAAGAAGTTAGAGGGGCAATAAAACTATACTTAAAATAAATGATATAATATTGCTTATTGAAATTTAGGAGCAATAAAATTGATAATCGAAATTTTTTTAACTGACCAATCCTCATATTTTTATTTATCAAAAAACTTCTATATTCAGTATTTATTTCAAGTCTGATATCTAGAAAATAATTGCTTAAATTAAATCAGACAAAGTCGTTAAGTATTATTAAATAGTTATAACATGTTCATTGTTCACTTATTTCAGTTAAATAGTATATAATTATAAAATTAAAATATATATTTATCTGAAGTTAATAATTATTTTATAGGATCTTATTTATCCATAGGTACCTATATTTAAAATCCAAATACCACTCACTCGTTCATTATGTCATTTATCGTTACATCTCAAAATCTACAAAACATATGAACTTGCAATTTAGAATAATGGTCTAGATGTGCAATGAGAAAGAATTTTCCGATATTTGAATTTTAAAGAAGGGTCAAACAGAGATCTAGACATTCACGGTAGAAACTGAAACTTTTTTTTATTTTTAAATGGTTGCCGTGCGTTGCAGATTATAATAGTAACAGTAGAAATTAGATTTTTTTTATATATAAATTACTAACGGCAATATACACAACTTAATTTTTAAAAATATATGAAAATATTTACTACTTAATTCATGTTAAATACTTAAATCCATGCATTATTTTTAAATTATAAATTATAAATTTGTAAAGGTACAGCTATCGATGAAGTATAGAAAGTGTTAATAGTTAGTTCGAAATAATTTCACTATAACTAAGAAAGTAAAATAATAGAGATAATTTTAGATTCGACCAAAGAACCACATATAATTATTACACTGTCATAGAAATTCGTTTTAGGTATACAACGACGCAGGCATAATATTAGTAACCTGGTTATAGAGTAATACAATACTGTAATAATGTATTACCTAAGTAATACGTAACTGATACGTGTGTAAGTATTTAGTACCTACTTACTTTAGTAATAGTAATAATTTTCTGGATCATTTTTTATCCAGCCACCACCCATTTTAGGTGGTTCAAATGAACCACCTTAAGTGCGTACTCGGCGCCACTGGGACACCCCTGGACCCTTTTACTTATCATCTAAACTTTTCTATTTTTAAAGTTTTTTTTGTCAATAAATAATTTTTTGATAGATCACAAAACTTGTAAATTGTAACCTAAGATTGCACACAAGTTGTTAATTTTTAACAATTAACTCCCGTTTTCGCTCAGATTCGTTTTTCGTATACAATCATTTATCATTAAATTTAAATTTAACATATAATATCCATTACAATGACATGCTCGACAATTACTATACAATAGAGCGATACCCACTTGTTCATCTTTTTAAATATATTATTCTTGCCTTTATAATCAGTTTATATATAAATTTAAAATCCGAGTTTGTTTAGCAGTGAATACTGAATACATTATCTTATATTGAAGGTATTGTGATAGTATTTTTTAGGTATTGAAAACATTATCTATTCTGGATCTATGTAAAATATTCAATACATAATGATTGTACGTTATTATGTGCATCTAAAAATATTTTAAATTATATTTTACGTGAGAAAAGAACTAGGTACGTTCTTATAGTAGCTGTATTGAGGAGGTAACAAATACTCTGTTTTTAATATCTTAAGAATAACAATATGATACATATTTAAATAAAAGAATGCCGAATTTTTGGTTTTTAGCTTACAATACATAATAATATAATGTTCTTAAAGTGTAAAGTGGTTTTCTTTTTTTCTTTCAAATAAGTTACCAGTGATAATCGATCTTGTTAAAGTTATTTCTGTTTTGTTTAATTAACAGGTACCTATAATAATAAATCGAAATTCCAAACGATTTTATTGTATTTCACCATGGACCACTGGCCAAAAGATGTCGGAATATGTGCCATTCACGTCGTCATACCATCGTTGTACGTCGATCAAACCGATTTGGAACGATACGACCGAGTGTCCAAAGGGAAATACACCGTCGGCCTGGGCCAAAAGCAAATGGGGTTCTGCACGGACCTAGAAGACGTGAACTCGCTGTGCCTGACAGCGGTCAGTCAGCTCATTGAGAACAACGGCATCAGCTACTCGGACATCGGTCGCTTGGAGGTGGGCACCGAGACCATAATCGACAAGTCGAAAAGCGCGAAAACAGTGTTGATGAAGCTGTTTGAGGCCAGCGGAAATTTCCAGGTGGAGGGCATCGACACGACTAACGCCTGTTACGGCGGCACGGCCGCGCTGTTCAACGCCCTGTCGTGGATCGAGTCGAGCGCGTGGGACGGCAGGCTGGCCGTGGTGGTCGCGGCTGACATCGCGGTCTACGCCAAGGGTAACGCGCGTCCGACGGGTGGCGCCGGCGCCGTCGCGATGTTGATCAGCCCGGGCGCCTCGCTGGTGGTCGAGCGAGGCCTGCGGGGCACGTACATGAACCACGCGTACGATTTCTACAAGCCCGACCTGTCGTCCGAGTATCCGGTGGTAGACGGTAAGCTGTCCATCGACTGTTACCTGAACGCCTTGGACCGGTGTTACGAGTCCTATATGAGCAAGTGTCACGGCGGCGACGTCGGCCTGAACCGGTTCGATTCTTTCGTGTTCCACGCGCCGTACTGCAAGTTGGTGCGAAAATCATTTGCCCGCTTGTACATGAATGATTTCGTCAACAGCATCGGCATAAATGACGAGAACCATCAACATCAGAACTGGGCCGACGCCGAGAAGACGTTCGTGGAGCTCAATAAGACCGTTTTCGAGGACAAGACCGAACCGTCACTGTTGCTGGCGTCGCGTGTCGGCAACACGTACACTGCGTCAGTGTATAGTGGACTGGCGTCATATCTGTTGTCGGTGCCGCCTGAACGTCTGCCCGGCAAGAGGATCGGCGTGTTCTCTTACGGTTCCGGTCTGGCGTCGTCCATGTACTCTATCAGGGTGGTAGACAACGGTGGCTTGCACGGTCTGATCGGCAACTTGAAGAAGAGCGTCGACCGTCTGGACGAACGAACGCGCCTCACGCCCGAACAATTCACGGACGTGCTGGACTTCCGGCAGAAGACCCTGCAAAGGGCCCCTTACGTGCCGGTCGGAAACAAGGACCACCTATTCCCGGGCACATGGTTCTTGTCCGGTATCGACGAAATGCACAGACGGTTTTACGAGAGAAATTAATAGACGTCGTCGTATAACGTCCACGTCTCTATACATACAAGGTGATTAACAAAAGCAAGCCCCAACTGTTAAATTCTTGAGATTTTTTTTTACTATTTACTTGGAGTGTCTTAAGTTTTCAAATGATAACATACCATTTTCCTGGAAATTATTTAGTAGATAATTTTTTTGAATATTTTGATTTAGATACCTAAACCTCAAATTTGAAAACTTTGGGGGGGGGGTTGGGGAAGGAAGAACATTTTCAAAATGTACCAAAATGATCGTGGAACCAATTTACTTAGCCCCTTTATGTTAGCTCTCCTACCTTTATCATTTAAATAATCTTTTTCACCTAGAGCTGTTTTATAGTTCCGTTATTGTTAACCCATATTATATGATCATGTTAAATGGTCAATGATTATGTATGTTTACGCCGTTTGGCGTAAAATATTTATATAAATCAATAAAAATAATTCAGTAATTTGCAGTAGAAAAAGGGAATTTTTATTTGAAAAATAGAAGATTGTATGTCCTCCTTAAGTAGTACAAAATACCTTAATAATTGGAAAATATGGTCTTTGAGTTAAATTAATTTATAGTTTATTCCAAAAATCAGATTTTGAATAAGTACATTATTGAAGAAAACGAAAAGGGTGAACATGCTTGGCTGAATTACTTTGTATAATATAAGTACACAATACCGCAGTCCGTAATACGTATCTACTTAATATTAATATATATTCCCGCAGTAAAAATCTGTTAATAATATTACCACGTTATTTACGGCAGTATATCAAGCAAATTATGAAATTTGTGTTGGTACTTTTAAAAATGCACGGTTAATTTTATGTATTACACAGTATTAGTTTATACCTATTTTATTTTATACATAAGCTCATATGCACGTAGATGGTAGATATATAATATTATAATATAATAAAAAGTGTTATATTATTTTTATTTCAGATTAATATGATTTTCTTTCATATTATACTCTTGGGTGTGGGTTTTATCATCAATAATTATTGTAATAAAAATATAAAATTAAGTCGTTGCTGCATATTATTCTATTTCTTTTAAAATTAGTTATAGACATAATACTACTTAAGACATTTAATGTTTCTTTTGATATTGTAATGCCTTATTTATATGACTATTCACAGGTTTTAAAAATAAAATGTATTTTATACTTCATGTTAAATGTTAAATAAATATATTTTATCGAGCAGAAATTTTCATTTAAAAATTGTATTCACCCCATCTTACATGTAAAAATCTTGTGTCACAATATTTGTCCGGGATGATTTCCGAAACTACTGGACCGACCTTGATGAAATTTTTTACAATGTGAGTAATTTGGTCCAACTTAAAAGATGGGATAGTTTTATCTCGATTAAGGCCCTCAATATTTTTTTATTGCAATAATTGTGAAAAAGAAAGTCATAGAATTTTCTAGAAAGATCCATAATGTTCGAGAATAGGAAGTGACGTCTTATAAAATGTTCGCTAATGCTTCGTTCTTCAAGTTATAAAAGGTGAAGTTCGGTACGACGTATTCATCAGTATTATTTAGTTGTGACCTAAGGGATACCTATGTAAATTAAGCGAAGTGTTAAGTTAAGTGAACTGATGAGGACCTTGAACCATTTAACTTAAGTAAGTATACAGTTTTATTTCTTATCTGGCACTTTTAGAGTTAGAAGTTCGTGGTTAGGCTACGGCCCCATTTTCACATGTGCTGAACAGCGTCCAGTACGAACTTTTACCCCAAATGGACGTGGAAGGAATTTCTGCCGCCTTTGGAGTTAGACGTTCGTGGTTTTGGCTACGACCCCATTTTCCCATGTGCTGAAAAGCGTCCTATATATACTATATGTACTTTATGTAATATATGTACTAAATTTATCCATTTATCCTATGTATATAACATATACATATATATAAATTAAATATAAATTTCCCTTGGACGCGGCATCACGCGGGAACGGCTGGGCTAACTTCGCTAATTCTTTTTTTGTCAGGAGAAGGTTCTTAACTCTAAAGTCAGACCATTTTAAGAAAATCCACTGGAATAGTAGGAAATCTATATGTAGGTGCCATCTGTCCTGTAAGAAAAGAAAGTAAATAATGATATATTTTTGTTTATGAGAGGTACTGCTATAATGCTATTGGTCATGATTGAATAATGAATATAATTTTAGACCTGTATCTATATAGCCTAGTAAAAATGGTATTCCCAAGACTAATTTTTCGACACATGCACATCGTAATGTCAAAGTGTTAATAAAACATTCGTAATTACGTACGCACTTTGAGTGGTCTGCGATCCACCACAGGTAGATTGCTTATCTGAAAACATACTGCGTGTCTCACGCATACAAAACATACAAGCATGTCTCTCGGGTAATTATGTATTTAAGATGATCAATGAAAATTTTTTAGTTTTGAACATTATACACCTAATATTAAATAAACGAATTGAACAAAATTTGAATCTTATAGAGTTGGTACATAATATTTTAACGAGCAACGAAGTGAACGGGATCAGCTATAATATAGGTATGTAAAATTAATGCATTTTTCAGTCCTTGAACTTTTACTTATAAGTTATAATATTGCTAATGTATTTCCCCTAACTGAGGTAACTTTTACCCGGGAAACGCCGGGTGGGACAACTAGTATTGTAATACATTCCTCAAATGGTCAAGTAGGTACAATAAATATATTAATTATTATACACAAGCTGCATATATTCTACCCTATTGAATTTACCACGAAGTTTACCACTTTTGTGTCTGATGAGTGATGACCCTTTTCTAGAAGAAATATAATGCTAAATATTGAATTTCAAAGGAGATTTCTGGTTAGACAACTTACTATAAATTAAAATAATATTTATAAAATATAATATCTTTAATTTGGTGATAAACTCTACCCCGGATGCGACTGTTTATGTTATAAAATTACTGCTCTGACTACTAGGATTTACGAAGTTAACGCCCATCCCCAGGACAAACAAACAAATTTATTAGAAACTCTAGTCAGCTATATAACACAACATGTTTTCATATTATAATATGAAAACATGTATAATATAAAAAAAATCGTTTTGCCTTAACTTCATAATAGGTATCCTATTACGGTTATATTAAAACCAATTATTCTTCAAGTCATGCGGGGCATAAAATTATTTGCTTATTCATCAACATGCTACATTATTGTTCATATGATATCAATTAACAGCATATAAATTCCCATTCTAGGAACATATCTAAAAAATATAATATTAAAAAAAAATAGGTTCTTTTCTATTCTACTCTTATGGTTTAAGCCTAAACAACAATTTCTCGATACAGCTAGCGAGCGTATAGTGTATAAACTGTTGACATTATAAAGTTTGACCATTAGTTTCATTGTAGTACCGGTCATTTTAAATAGCTTGGATTTTTTGAATTTTCTAAAGTTTCATATATTGGTAGTTGATTTTTCAAAGTTGATATATCTAAATCCAATTTTTTTGTATTTATTGTGAAAATCAATCGATTATTCGTATTAAAATGCTTACTCTTACAATGTGCCTAATAGTAAATTTCTGATAAATATTTTCGACAAATGGTTTTGAACAGCAAATATCCGGTGACCGCGGTACTATTTGTTCAAATCGTAGCAATAGAAAAAAACCGGAATATAATACTCATCAGGATTTAGAATTTCTGAAATTCAATGGGATTGTAATACATAATCATTATTTACTACTACAGAGTTTGAGATTCAGAATAAAATCCTATGATAACGGTTATTGCGACTTTAAAATTAGTATGTTTGTGTAAACGATAGTATACTTACAGTAAGTACCTACACTTGTTGAAATAAACATTTTATTTATAACTGTATACTTTATAGTGTATATAGTTGAAAATATAATAATTCATAATATGATAATATGAATGTTTATGTTTATTTATTATAAGTATATTAAACTTATTGTAAGAATTCAAAATAGGTACCTATGACACCTAATATATTAATATAAGATATTATTTCCATCACAATATCATTGTTATTGTAAATGTAAATTAGGCGATAATGTATTTCTATAACAGGGTCGTAAGATGATTTGTATAATAATATAAAGATTATAAAAGCGACCAAATACGTACCACACTGTGGGTATTGAATTATATTATTGTGTATTTGTATCTATATAATATGTACCTACGTCGTGTTTATCTCGTAAAAATAAGCATATCTATTTATATTGTATAGGAGACAATTATTTACTTTTCATATTTAAATTTATTATAATATATGGTTAAACTATAATGAAATATTACTTATTATTACTATAACCAATTGTGTTGTTTATTTTATCTTTTGTCGATTCATATTATAATTCTTATTCAACATGCATAATATAATAGTTTATATGTATATGTATATTAATATATAATACACAATATATATGTATAATAATAGGTATATATATTATAGAATATTAAAATATATATTTCAGTTTTTCCGTTGTTGCCATTGTTGGTTCCTAAATATTTGCAAGCCATTTTTAAATCTAATCTAAAGTCTAAAGTTAAATCTAAATAAAACCATCAAGCAACCTCGAATAATACCAGGATGTCTAAACACAAAATATTATATAATATTATGTATAATATTATGTACAGTATACACGGTGTTTAATATACCCATAGCCCATCACATGATATTAAGTGGCCAAGTAGGTATACGATACACCAATAAATTACACATTTACACCGTTTAACATGTGGGCATGGTAGCAGAGCTCGTCGTGGCATCTTCCTTTTAGAAAGTCCACATCCGGGTAGGTAATTGACCTTCCTGCACACACCGTGTCTTACGTATTGGTATTTCTTGCCTATATTTTTTATAATCAAATCCGTACCTAAGATACATGTTTCTCTCCATATTTCGTGTACACCATTTTGTGTGCAACAAACGTCAACATTAATAATATAATAATTATATGAACAAACATAAATAATTACTCTTATTCTCTCGCTTTGATTAGGCATACAATGTATTACGTAAATATAAGTATTATATTTAAGATCATGACTGGACGGCGAACCGTTTTGCGTCCATTTCGCGCAGCCGGTTTTGGATTGGTTCGCCGAAACTTCTGTTAACGATTATACAGCGCTGTTGCAAATATTAACGGCATAAACTGTATTGTTTTATAAACCCGTAGACGAATCTGTTGTCGCGTGAGCGTTCTGTATGCAAAAGTGGAAGCGGTCGCATGGACGAGCGGTGCGGTGGAGGAAGTTGTTTTAGAATGCGCGAGCAGTCATGATCTTAATTTTCTGGTTTTTTTTTTATATTATAATATAGTATCATATTATTATAAATTATAACTATTGGGGAAAAAAATACAACGTCCATAACATAGATGGACAAAATATTTTTTACTTTCTTGATTTTTAACCAAGCAAATTATAGGTAATTTAATTGTTGGATTTGATTATATTTGAATAATAAATATAATATAAGTATATTTATATCCTAGTATATTATATAATAAAAATACATTATTACGTTTATATTACATAAAAAAAATCTTACAACATTTATTTAGTCCTATTTTGGATATTTAATTTTTCCTATTTCTCAACATCTATATCCCTTAAAAAAGTTAATTTATATGAATACAACTGGAGAAACAATAATTTATTTCACATCAGTTTAAAATCTGATTTAATTACACTGACAAGTGAATACTGAAATTTAAGAGTAGGTATAACTAAAGTATTAGACTTGGGTAGTATAGCTTAGAATCATTAAAAATCAATTATTCTCCTATACTTCTGTGAATCAAATATTTATCATTTAAACAATTTATGACTATAAAGAAGATAAAATAATATTGAACCATAATATAAGAAATATAAATAAAAAAAATTATAATTTTCCTGATAGGTTTCTGGTCTTAAGAATATTCCAGGGAATATTTTCACGCGAATATATACGAGTCGTGTCAATCAAGGAAAACGAGCGGCTTTTGATTGTCGCCCTGTGGCCGCCCGCACATCCACTCACTAGTCCCCTCTGAAATTCTAAACCGGAGTCACGAGATTTCACCTGCTCCGCGCTGCCACGACGCGACCAGTTTCGTCGCCATCGTCTAGTCCTAGCATCTGCATTCTTTTTCAGATTTAATCCGAACCGGTCGACCGAGGAAGTCGTATGTTGGTTATCCCTTGCCTCTCGTCCCGTACCGTAATAAGACTCTCCACACTGTGCCACATCGAAATTCGACGATCGACATACATCGTTGTAATAAATTGCTTCTATCGATAGTCGAATAACATT
The DNA here is from genome assembly GCF_005508785.2 of Acyrthosiphon pisum. Lineage (NCBI taxonomy): Eukaryota > Metazoa > Arthropoda > Insecta > Hemiptera > Aphididae > Acyrthosiphon > Acyrthosiphon pisum. The sequence goes on from NC_042493.1 coordinate 61,993,405, forward strand.
CCACATAGGTACTATCTACCTTGGTATAACTGTATAAGACTACAAGATATTATGTACAAAACACTAACTACGTTCACGAAAGCCCTGAGCCGGCGGACTACGTTTTGGCAATGCAACGCGGTTACAGCAGGTCGACAGAATCACTTTCGGTAAGTCTGGTAGCCGCCTCGTGTAGTAATATACCTATACATTATATATAACCATCATAATTAAATAATTATATAAAATTATTCATATTATAACACATTATTATAGGTAGGTGCTTACCTATAATATTTTATAAATAATACGTCCCGTTTTTCAGGTCTACGAGCGTGGATTGCTCGCCACCGGTGACTTCGGTTGTAACTGGTGTATCGGTCAGCAAGGACGAGTTTGAGAATTTCATGGCAGTGTTCCCAGAATTAGTCAAGGATCTGACAGACACCAGCCTTAAGTTGAACGTGCCCGACGCCACCGAGTGGCTAGAAAACGTATGTGTCGATGGTTTGGTTTTGCAGCTATAAGATATATATAGGTATATACATTTATGTTCTGTTTTATTGTAGCTGTTGAAATACAACGTGCCCGGCGGTAAAAATAACCGAGGATTGACGTTGGTAACGTCATTCAAGATGCTGTCCACGCCGTCTGATCTGACCTATGAAAATCTTAGACTGTCCTACATATTAGGGTGGTGTGTTGAAATCGTAAGTAGTTTTGAGTTGTATAATATGTAATTAGAGACAATTTTTTTTATTTTATCTCTTTTAAATCAATCTAGTTGATTGATAATTAATGATATTTACCATTAATATTTATTATTGATACGTCAGGTCAAGGGTTTGTTCCCGGGGAGAGATGAACTCTATTTTTTACGTTTAATATATTTTGCTATTTTTTTTTCTAAAAATATAATATAATATAACTACCTGAATATCCCAGCTTCACCCATGTGCAGCTCTATTTTGTGAAAATCCTATATAGTATATATGCTAAAGGTTTGAATGTATCTCATCCGCGACTTGCGGTTGCCCATCTAAGGCAAATTAAAAACAAAGCTAAATATACTGACGCCAATTTGTCATTGAACTGAGGTACACTAAAACTGAGATACACTCTAACCGAGATAACCTATATATATAGCGTATTTATATATTATATACATTATGGTTTATATAATTTAATATTGGATTTAAAGTACTTACTCTGAAAACTTTTCTGACAACTCAAACTATAATCTCTGAGATTTTCGTCAAATTTAATTGAGTAGTTTTTGGGTATTTAAGTTAAACATACATTTTATTTTAAAATATAATTCCTTTTCGATGCCATACACGCGACAATTTGATGCATGCTTGTACCGGATCAGCCCGAGTAACCATCAATGGCAACTATTTATATACAGAAAAAAAAAATAATATTAATAAATTTCCACTATTACTATTATAATCTTCAAGCAAGAGCAACCATTTATAAACAAAAATAAAACTTCAATTTCCACCGTCCTATGCATGATGTATTTTATTAATAAATATATTATAACAATAATAATAATATTACAATATTATTTCATAAATATTACTAGTTGTTTTATTGTAACAAAATTGTTTTCATGTACATGCTATGTTATGCTGAAAAATGCAAGTCCCTACAGTTATTAACTTTTTAATTCAATGATATAATATTGTATACGAAAAAAGATTCTGAGCGGAGACGGTTTATCAGTCAAGGATATTTTATATTATATTTATATTGTTATAACTTATTAAAGGTAGCCAGTAAGTTTAAATAATATTATAAAATTACAAAAAAATATTTAAAATCTTTATTCTTGGTTATTTATTATGCAATTTCGTCCAAATTTGAACATAAAATAACTATAAAAAAAGTGGGTAGGTGGATGTCGCTCTGCTGTACAGTAGGTTACAAGTGGGTTAGTATATAATGGATTGTATTAAACTTTAATTCCATGATATAATATCATTGTATAAGAAAAACGATTCTGAGCGGAGACGGTTTATTAGTCTGGATTTTTAAATTTTTATTATTTATTATAGCCTTTAACCCTTGAATTAATATTATAATATTATAATTTTTTATTCGTTGCTACGGTGATAAACAAATCGTTAGAAATCGAAACACTTATCCTGGTAGAAATTTTGTATACAGGATATAAAAAAAATAAATAAATAAAAATAAACACCATTGTAAAACCACTATCTTCCTCGCTCCACTCAGAATCTAAAACAGTGTATTTATATTTTTATATATTTTGGTTACAGAATAACCTGATGCGGAACCTTGTTTCTTATTTTCAATCCTTAACTATAAAAATTGAATATTTTATATATTTTCAATTACAAAATCATTTTTAAATTTTAAATTTGATAAATTCTGTCAAAATATTTAGATTTTTTTACATCAGCATTTTTTATGGTAGGAAAGTGATTCTAGTTGTTACTTAGGTGCGTCGAAAGTAAATCGAGTAGTTTTCAAAACTATCGGTAAAAACAAAAACAAAAAAAAATAATAATAAAAAATCAAGATTTTTCCGCAAAGCCAGTTTTTGACCAATTCGATTTTGGTTTTTAGTGTAACTTAAAAATAATAAGCATAGATAGGCACATGAAATGTTCACTGAATGTTTATACTACCGTTTTTTAACCATTATACAATTTAAAAAATATTTTGACCTTTTTTGAGCTGTTTGTAGGCATAAGAATATTATGATTTTACATCCGCTCAGAATTTAGTGGTTTTACAATGGTGTCAACTTGTAACCTGCTTGTAACCTACTGTACAGTGGAGCGGCATCCACTTACCCGCTTTTTTTTAATTATTGTCAATAAAAATATTGAAAATTTAATACAAAGTATATTATATGTTGTAATTAGTGGAAAATTAAATCTCTTACCAAAATTTCAAAAATGGGCAAATTATTTTGAGTCAAAAATTCATAAAAAAATGTTTCTATTTATACCTATAAGATTTGTATATGTATTAGAAGATTCCCTGTTATCCTACCCTTAACAAAAAAAAAGTTTATCGGAAGGTCAAATTATTTTGCTGTAATTTAAAACCAAATAACTGTAAATACTTTAAATTTTCACAAAATGTATATATTTTATTTTTTTCCATAGATTATATTATAATGTTAAAAATATTTTGACTCTTTTTGGATTATTTACTGTCATTTTTAATTTTTTTTAGTTTAATTTTTTATAAAATATGTTCTATAAATTTTTCCGCTGAGTCAAAAAGCTTGATAATGAATACACGGTTCCTCATACATTGACAATATCAGTTTAAAAACATTGAAAGTACATATTATGCACTATTTTATTTTATAAACATTTAAACTTTAAATGTTGACAAAATGAATCAAATTAAAAATTGTACGTGTGCAATTCAATGTGCATGGGAACCAAACAAATACATCAATAATTATTATGTTCGTTCTTATATTTTCAGCTACAAGCTTATCAATTAGTGTTGGATGACATAATGGATAACGCTATTACTAGACGAGGACGTCCGTGTTGGTATCGGCACAACGATATTGGTCTAATGGCAGTGAACGATGGCATTCTCTTAGAACAGGCCATTTACCAATTACTTAAAAAATACTTTAAGGATAAGCCATACTATACACACATTGTGGAACTGTTCTATGACGTATGATATAAAAAAATGGTTTTATATTAATTATAGAATGTTGTTAAAATTACATAACTAAGTGCCATCCTTATAAAATAATATTTAAGCCTGGGTGAAACTATTTTCACTGCTTATTTTTATTAGTTTTATTTATTAATAATTTTTATATTATATATATATATATTGGTCTTAAACCCGGCAACTGAGGCCATTAGCTGTATTCACAACACGATTCACCACACGATGTATCTTGCAGATGAACACAGTTCTCACCTCATAGAACTCTGTAATGAAATTATTAGTTTTTAGCTTCTTCAATGTGTTACCTTGACAAAAGTTTAAATTGCACCAAATAATATTTCTGTTATTATTTTTAATCCTGACATCTGCTATTGACTCAAGAAAAAAAAAATTATTTAATTTTTAAAATTATTTATTCTATTTAAATTGCTGTCGAGATCTAATGTCATGTTCAGGGCTTCTTATATTGCTTTGATGGCCCTGACACGAATCAATAATTATATTTTATTTAGGTTACAATGAAATCTGCGATGGGCCAGTGTCTCGATATGTTGACTGCGAAAAGTTTCAAATCTACAAAACTCGAAAAATTTACTATGGACAATTATATAGCTATTGTGAAATATAAGACTGCATATTATTCGTTTTTTCTTCCCGTGTTTCTCGCCATGCGCATGGTAAGCACGACACCTATGTTTCTAATTTCATCCATTGATTTATAATATATTATTATGTAATAATTTTATAGACAAATATCAATGACCAAGAAATCTTTAAACAATCAAAGGCTATATTGCTTGAAATGGGTCAATTCTTTCAAGTTCAAGTATATACTGTTAATTTAAACATATTATAATACCTACATAATTAATAAAAATTTTCTTTTAGGATGACTATTTAGACTGTTATGGAAATCCAGAAGTTACGGGAAAAATTGGCACAGACATAGAAGATGGAAAATGCTCATGGTTGGCTGTAGTGGCTTTGCAAAAAGTCAATTCTGAACAAAAAAAAATTATGGAGGTACCTAGCAAAATGTTATTACTGACTAGGTACTGTATTGTTTAAACGTTTAACTAATTGATTATTGTTTAAGGATAATTACGGTATTGACGATCCAGTCAATGTTGCAGTCATCAAAGATTTATACGGACAGTTGAAATTACAAAACACGTATCTACTCTACGAAGAAGAAAGTTATAAGTTAATAAGTACTTATATTCAACTATTGTCGCGAGGATCGTCACAAGACATGTTTTTCACATTCTTGGAGAAGATTTACAAGAGAACCCTCTAATTTTAAATCTTTAATAAATTCATTATAATCAGAATTTATTTTACGTACTTATATCAAATATAGTAATATTATTATTTCTTAGATATAGCTAATTGGTTGTACCTATACAGTTTTAAAAAATCGGTGTGCTCAACATTTGTACTTTGTGTTTAGTGTACCATTTCTATGTCTAATCATCTCGACTAACACAAAAGGATTATATTATATCCACATCGTTTGTAGCTAATTGAGGTAAGTGATACACTTTCTACACCAATCCACTTATAATATAGTAATGGAATAGAAACAAACATATGAACTAATTAACTGCAACTTATAGTTTTTCTCAAATACTTAGGACCTAAGTTTTAGGTATTAAGCCCCTGCCTTTTTCCTCTTTTTTTTCTAATCCATTACACAGCATTCACGAAAGATATAGAATATTGCCTAATCCAACTCTATTAAAAACGGTTCGCTTTTAATAGTTTTAAGGCTGTGCATTTAAACCAATGAGCGGAAGAAGAATGCACCCAATTCTCAAAGCCCCGTTTTAATTTTGAAAATATATTTGAATTCCTTTTTATCATTTCTAGGTTATGTAGGAAATGGATTTTCGATACTTTTTTTTTTGGTAACACTAATAAGTAGATGTGAATTTTGAAAAAAAAAGAAAATTAATTTGCTACTATGCTAATCAAACAGTACAAAAAATCGAAAATCCATTTCCTAAAAAACCTATAAAATAGAATAAGGAATTCAAATATGTTTTATCAAAATTAAAGTCGGGCTTTTGGTACTGGGTAAATTTTTCTTCCACTTTTGGGACATTAATATTGAAACTTTTTAATCGCAAAATATAGTGACTTGTGACTGCGCGTGTTTAAGTTACTGATTTCCAAGAATTTTAGCCGTATAGGTTATCTTTAATTACATAAAGCGTTCGGGGAACTTACGCACACTAGCAGTGGCGTGTTCAGGGGGGGGAGGATAGGG